>NW_026515440.1:0-83926 GCF_014898815.1 Panonychus citri
ATTTCATCACCAAATGAGACTCTACTCTTTAAATTCATCTTCGACCGGTGAACCGTTTGTCCAACTTCGTGAGCTTCTCAGATGAGATCCGGATCTTATTCAGACACTGGGAATGGAAAATCCAGAAACTGAAATGATTAAATGATGATAAGTAATCAGGAAAATGGTGAAATTGAAAATGAATTTGATTAAAATAGGGTTGATCAAATGAAGGATGATAATTATAATGATGAGTATAATAATGATCGTATGGATAATAGAGAAGATGAGAAAGAGATGGAAAGTAAAAAGATGATGACAAAGGAAGATGATAAACAAGAAAAATTGATTTTTGAAGAGGAAGATGCTGATGTTGATGAAGAGGAGGTAGAAGAATGTGAAAAGTTTATTACGATTGAAGGAAATGATAATAATAGTCAAGGTCAAGAGATGGACAACACTAGCTCTTTATAATCCGAAGAGTTTGAAATTGATCAGGTCAAAGGTCAAATGACATCAACCTTATCATCAAAAGAGGGATATGACTGAGGAAAATAAAGTGATAACCACAAATTAGGATGAAGATGAAGATGAAGAAGAGGAAATTGAAAAAAATTGAGGGAAGGGTGATGATTAGAGATGAACAGAGAATTGAAAGTGGAGGTGAGCCGGAAGATGAGGTAATCTATGATGGTAAATAGTGGACGTCGATTTGATGATCAATCTCACTTGTGTCATCATCATTCTTATCTTCCGCGTCAACTTCTGGTACTCACCAGAATAATCTGACCAACGGATCATCAACTGCATCATCTAAATCATTATCAACAACACCAACATCATTCCCATGAAATACATGTACTTAATACTTATTATGATAGTAAGGATCTTCAACTCTGATTCCCATTCCAATATATCAACAATACTACTGAAAAGAGGTCGAGGTCGTCCACCACGTCGCCTTGGTGACACCCCAATAAACGGTTCATCATTTTCATCACTCACCAAAAATTCAAACTCTTTAGAACCATTTCGAGCTAACAAAGTTCGAAATATTTTGCCTTCGGCAACCACAAGTGACCTGGTCCTCCAACATTCAGGAAATAATAAAGTAAACAATCAATGGTGGGACAAATAATCATCATCCAATCCTGTATTAACTTTAAAACGGAAAATCTGTTTAAACAACGGATTAATAGGGTTGGTGAGAGAAAATGAAATAGAAAATGTGCCGATCGGCAAAGACTAAGATTAGCGTTGTAAAGCGGTGTAGTGGACTCGGCATACCCTGAGGATCAACTTTTTAGTACGGTTCTATATAGAAAAAATGTTTTTCATCCAAAAAACGAAAATTTTTTGACTTGGATTGCGCCTTTTTGAGATAATGGATCCTGACTCTACTAATGTATCACCTATTTATCGCACTTGTAAACCATCGATAAGTCAATCTCGATTGTAAACTTTTTCGGGCTCCAGATCCAAATCCAGGCAAAGATCTTAAACTAATCTGAATAAACGAGGGTATGATGAGATTGTATTAGGTATCCAAGTAAATAATGATACGATTTTTAATTGTGATCTAATTACAATTAACTCAAGACAATTAGCAACCCGATGTTAATGACTCTTTTTCCTAGTAAACGGGAAATGACTAATAAGCAATTAGCCAACACGAATAATAAGAAAAATTATGTAACTAATTATCAGTCTAATTCCAAATGTCGGACAATAAGTTTATAATTCGTGCGTGTATGCTTACTGAGTTCACATTGGCCTCAAAGCAAGGTCAATGTCTTGCAATGCTCTCTTCTTTCGCGCCAAAATAATGACCCTTTCCTTGACCGTTTGATGAACAGCGATGAAAAGTGGATAATGTATGATAATCATACAATGTCATACGCTTGGTTAGACCCTGGTCAACCATCGATGTCAACCCCTAAACCACACGCACATCAACCGAAGATAATGTTGTGTATATGGTGGTGTCCAAGGGGCGTGGTCCACTTCGAGCTATTGAACCAAGGTCAAAATGTTAACTCTTAGTTATACACTCAACAATTGGTCAGAGATAACGAAAAGTTAGTAGAAAAGTGGCCTGCACTGGTCAATAGATCAAAGGTCATCTACCTCCATGATAACGCGCGACCTCTAACATCGAAACAGGTCAAAGATCAACTAAAGGAGCTCAATTGGGAAGTATTACCTCACCCACCTTATTCACCTGACCTCACCCCCTCGGACTACCACCTTTTTCTTTCGTGGAGCGTTCGGAAAAGGTCATAGAATCTGATGAAAATTATTTCGATTGATTTGATTTGATTGTGATCACAATTAACATACCAATTAAAAATCGTATCATTATTTACTTGGATACCTAATAGTATTGGGCATGAGAGCATAAACGATTGAAACCATTCGTTAGGATATGAATAGGATCCAGTGATTGAAAAATTTTAGGGACACTTCATAAGGTTCCATCTGGTTAAACATGATCGTTTGCACATAGAAAATCAAAAAGCTCGTCGGTTGTAAAGGTTGTTTTCAGAATTTCATCACCATCCTTTCGAAAAAAGTCTTTCCGTGCACAATTGATTGTAGACTTTCAGAAATTTCTAACCTACACAATGGCTGTCTGTTGTGGTGAGAGCCCTTCTCCTTATCATTAATCAATAAAATCTCAGTAATTGGGTGTGCTCGTATTTTCACTGTTTTCATATACATGTATAACTATTGAACCGGGAGTCAGATACACTCAAAATTAAGTCCATATTATTTTCAAGGTCAACGAGGTTGAAAAACGTGGAACCTTGTTCTTGAAGAGGTTGTTGTTGTTTACAACAACTAAAAAGTTTTTCTCGAATAACTTGTTAGCAGTGTAAAAAACCGGTTACAATACCAGTTTTTCTTTGTTCAACCAGGTACCACCTCTCACGTGGTACCTGGTTAATTCTATTGGATAATTTTGATGAAGATGGAGAAGATGATTATATAGATTATTTCAACTTTAAAAAACCCTTACTGAATTTATGGCGATTGTTTTCTTTAAGAAAACGAGTTAATTTTTTAATGGTTTTAAAAAATTACTGTACTATTTAAATTGATGAGACATACTATATCAAAAGTTACACGTAATTACAACCCAACCTATTCAACCCTACGTGTATTTCATATAAAACATTTGAACCTTACAACCTGAACAGAAGTCAATTACTGGAGAAAACTTTTGACCACTGAAAAGATAATTATTTCAATTATAATCATTTTTCATCTTAACCATTTATATAAACACAACGAATCAAACTTGAAGTACTACGTTTGCAACAAAATATAAGATAATTCAGTTTAGTCCATTCAATTAATATCTTAACTTCTACAACCATGATAAATTTCATTTAACATTTTTGCACTTTTGACCTGAATGATTCATTCTTCACTCAGTAGCTTCATCTAAGGTAGAAATTTTCCTGGTTAATTTATTCATCTTTGATAATTCATCTTTGAAGTTTTGGTGTCAATATCAGTTCAAATAACGGAGAGCCATTAATTTGAATGAAATAAGCAGCGGTTCTGCAAATTGACATAATAACGCCAATGACTTTGAATTATTAATTTAAACTTGTGAAATATACGAAAGAAAATAACGTGAAAGATACGATCTATTAAGATCGTATCTAAAAACTAGCTATTGTTAATTTTAATTGATCAACAAAAAAAAATGATTATTAAACAATTGTTAATTGTTTTAGTTGAGTAATCAAATTATTGATTACTCAAGTATTGTTACAACTTGGACCATGGAATAACTTTTTATTCTTCGTTTCAAAAAAACCTTCAAATGACCTCTAGATAGGTTTATCGTGAAATGACCTCAATGACCTTGAAACTTTATATAAGAAGTCCCGATATGTATCTGTACGAGGTTTGATCTTTTTAAACTCAACAGTTCTTGAGTTATAACTAAAAATCTACGTAAAATGAAGTTGAATAGCCCTGTAAAACCTTATTAAGTCAACTCTTTTCTGACTCATTGTAATAAAACCAAATTTATTGACCGAAATAGACATCACTTTGAACAATTGAACAATGAAAAAATGCACTTTTTAACTACCTTCAAAATTGAACAACAAAGTGTAAACTATTCAATCAAATTACCTTCAACTAACAAACAATAGAAGAATACACAATTTAATTAACTTCAACAATTAAACAATACAAAATAAATTGAATTAGATAGTGATTACCTTCAAAAGTTGAACAATTGAATTGAATTGAATTGAATTAAAACCAACCAACCATAATTAAGGTAAAATCATTGAACTATTTTGAATTTAATTGCACTTCATAACAATTGAAACCAACCAACCATAATTAAGGTAAAATCATTAAGTCATTCAGTTGTCCTCGATTAAAATATTATATATTAATTTCCTAACAATTGTAAATCAACGAGGACGTTGATCCTTTTTATGTACCCCCGGAGAACTGTAACAAAACCGGTTACAATACCAGTTTTTCTTTGTTCAACCAGGTATCAGCTCTCACGTGGTACCTGGCTAATTCTATTGAATAACTTTGATGAAGATGAAGAAGATGAAGGAGAAGAATATCTACCTCGCCACGCATATAATGGCCGACAATCAGCCATTTTCTTTATGGCGATCAGGGTATAGATACCCAAGGTATTAATGAATAAAAGTTTTTCTTTAAAGTGTTTTGTAGCAGCAGTAATTAACTGCTGGCTTTAGCTCTCTTCCGTGTGCTAAAGTTCAGCACAACAACGAAACGAAGTAAGTGATTATTTTGATAACAGTAGTATAAAAACCTCCGCTTCTGAGCCAGAAGTGGAAACGGAAATAAGGGTGGGGATCAGAGAACGTTCTAGAACATTCTAGAAAGTTCAATGAACTGTCTGGGATGACGTCAATAGTGTCCTTGAAACCATCGTTCGATGCTAGGACTAATGAACAGAGTAGAATGAAATAAAAAATGATGCAATAAAAATAGGTATAAAAAGCACTAGTCTTTGTTAGTTAATAATTAGTATCAAAATGTGGACAGATCAAGTTGTGTTTAATTATGGTGCAAGTGGTCTAAAAGCCAATCTAATAATTAATATTGTTAAAAATGAAAATTTGACAGTAAAGATAACTGAATGGGCACATAGTGCACCAGCTGGGTATGATGGAATCGATGGACCAAATTGGGCTGTTGAAGTCTCTTTCGTCACATTCAAACGTTTAAAAGCTCTTGTTGACCAAATAGATTATGACAATCTCCCGGATAAATTGATATTTGGCCATGTTAAAGTGGATTTGGAGTTGATGAAGCTACTGAAGAGCAAAGAATTCTCAGAGAAATATGAATCTTTCTTGGTCAAAAATGATCTAATATAAGAATAAAGTTATTCAAAAATGTATAAATACTTGTAACAATTTATTTAATCGGTCAATCATGAGTGATCTAGTCTACGCGTTGCTGCTTTTCCTTCGCTAACCATTCTCATAATCTTTAGGTATTATTTCATCATCTCTTTTGTTCAAAATGAAAATAGCTAATCTCGTGTCATTATGGGACTATGGTCAAAAAATTCCTCTCAACAATCGAATGAAAAAATTCAATGCAGATGTAATAAAAAATGGTCTACAGACTCTTCTAACATTTGAATCAGGAAAAATTATTGCCACAGGATGTAAAACAATAAAACAAGCTCGTTTTCATGTTCAATCTGTTTATCCAGGAGCCAAATTTATTCGTATTGTTAACATCACAGCATCTGCTTTTCTAAAAGTAAACCCAATATTGAAAATCTAACTGGAGTGAGTTATGAACCTGAAATTTTCCCTGCATATATTTGGTGAAAAGATAAATCATGCGTTTTTTATTACTCAACCGGAAAGTTAATAGTTACTGGGGCTAAGTCTTACAAAGGGTTGCAGGAGATGTTCAATGAGTTCAAAACTCTAGTAGGTATAAAAATGGAAGTGAAACGAGGTGAAAATTCATTATAAAGCCAGTGTTCAACATGTCAACATTAAACTGGTTATCGTTAAATCCTTTTAAAATCAACAAGTACAATTTAACTATTTCATGGGGTGAACTCAGAAATGGTGAGATTAGATGTGCAAGAGTAGATCTACGTGAGTTCATCGAAGACAAACCTACATTGGCTGGTGTTAATCTAACTAGACGTTAACTCAGTGGACTTGGTGATTTGTGTAATTCGAAGATAGACGAAATTGGAGCCACGGAAACAATAGAAGAACTAACAATCGAAAACAATGACAATGGAATTACTCTATCTAAAAGAAACCGGAGACTCTGTATAGATAAAGTTGTTGTTCCAGCAGTGCATGCTCTAATAAGTAAATCCCCGGTGTTGTTTACTTAATGGAAATGTTATCACCTGTCACCTACTCGTCAAGGACCCTTAAAGGTTCATTATTTCTTGCAGACGTTTTTATCTTAGGAACATTGATAAAGGAAACCGGTCGTATAGATCAACCTTGGAAAGAAGAAGAAATGATTATCAACGGAAAACTAACGAAAGAAAGCTCTAACCAACTCATAACTAATTCTGATCAAATATGGCAAGACTATGCAAGTAATTACATCAACACGATGTGGCCACGTGAACATATCCCCAAGGTTATCTTTATGAAAAAACTCAACGGTGGCTTCTTGAATTGGTTTATGGGATTGGTTGATGCTCATACTGAGAAACCCGCCCTCTTGCGGTCTTTACTGTATATGAACCATATGTTTAGTATAAATAAAGAGAGTCAATGTTAGTTGACATCAGTTCATTTAATCATCATGGAATATATTTGTTGTTACTTTGATGCTCAAGGTTTCTATTACAATGATAAGTTCTATCCTCGTGAGTTTGCTATCCATAACAAGACGGGTACTAGTGTTTTCAGCGTTGATCATGGTATCAAGTAGCAAGTTAAGGTAAAGGTTCTATTGTCATAAAACCTATTTACCAAATCTGATTGAGATGAAATTCATAACTATCAATACTATCACTAGTAGTCATCATTTGACATCCTAATCATCTTTCGCTGGTGAGTTGAACATAATCTATTGTTATTAACACAATCATGTTATAGTTGATTCATAAGGCAAACTCACCATTAGAACTAGTTTCAGTGGTATATGGAGCTGTGATCCGTTGTTCCAAACGTGTCTGTCTTGCCGCTCGCAGTTCATTTAATCGATTTTCAGTCTCTCTGATCTCTTCACCCTCTTCCACAGTGTGTTGGTGAGCTTCCGGTTGGGTCGTTTGAGGATTCTCATTTTGTTGATCAATTCCTAATACAGAAAAAATGTTCATAATCAATGTTAATAGTCATGGTAAAGTTTTATTCAAAAAGAAAAAAATTGTCACCACCGTGGTTTGAACATATTCCCTTGCATACACAAAGCTAACGTCTTACCACTATGCTATCATTCAGATTCAACTGAAAATTTTTTAAAATCGGAGTTTTAATAGTGTCTTATAGTCAAAATTAGGTGCATGGTGTCAATTTCTATTCATGAGGGTCACCTCATTTCATCAAAATTCATGATTTTAGACTATAACAATGATTTGAATTAACTTATGTTAGGCTAAAAACAATTCACCAGATCTACTTTGAGGGTTATTGTTCATATTCGCGTTGCTTGATGAATTTAGATTTTCATCAAAAACCATACCTTTAATGATTGAAAAATGATTAAGCGTTAGTCTTAATATAAAAACATTCTTATTAAAATTCTTACCCAGAATGAATAGATAAGTGATTGGTAATTTGAAAAAAAAACATGATTGATAATATAAATTCAGTTTTGAAAAAGATTTTAGCAAAAGAATTCACAATGAAACAACTTTAGGAGTGTAAACAAAAATATCTTTAAAGATTCATCCAAGAATGAATCCAGTATCATGTATATTGTAAGAGCGCGAAATTCAATGAGCATATTTTTTCGGGTTTATGATTATTATTGAATTATTTCCCCCTTTCAGTTTCAGGATAATTATTTTACCCCCACTTCCGCTTCTGAGCCACTCAGAAGCGGAGGTTTTATTACTACTGATAACTTTTTCATCCTTTGTTCTCATCGTGACCTGTGAATCTGTATTGTAACTGTTCATCTCTGTCAATCCTTTGAAATTGGATTTTAGTATTTAAATAGCAATATTGATTTGATTTAACTGATCATCTCGTTTTATCTTTTTGATTTTGATTCTAATCATCAATCTGATTAGTCATTGGGGCATCATTGATTTGATTTAACTTTGATTTTTTTTATTTGATTAAAAATGGAATATTCTCACCAATTAAGTACGTCCCAAACTACCATAACTCGAGTATAGGGTCTGAAACTTTGTGAAATGCCCTGTATAAGAAACAGTTGGTACAATGAAACAATTTATTTACTTCAACGAAGTTAACAGAAACTTTATCAATACAACGTTACTATATGCTCTCACAACCCAAGTAAAAAGTAATGATACGATCAGCAGCAAAAGCTTATGAAATATTTGTTCTGACTTTCATTGAACATTTTTTATTGAAAATTACACAAAATTCTTCATCAATTGGTGTTGTTAAAACGAAAGTTTAACTAAATTTCACCCTCTCATCGTTGACGACGTCTTGGACTTTAAATTTTTTCGCTCGTCCTTACCATCAACGTTCGTTTCTATTGACGCATCCACAGTTGCTGAGATGAGCAACGTTTCAGTAGTTTCCAATGTTGAAGACAACTTCGACCAAATAAAATTCTACCCATTAACAAAGTAAAGCAGCTGTTATGTTTGTTTAAACGTTACCAGCCACGGAATTGGATGAAGTATCAATGTAAGCACTGTGAATTATTCTTTTAGGATAAGGCTGCTGTAAGCCTCAATCCAATCACAGAATGTGTAGTAGCTGAAACAAGGCCTCAAGCTCGTTGTCTATAATCTGGAAACTCAATACAAAGAATTGACGCCTCAAGCATCAGAGCTCATCATAAATTTGGCTGATGAAAAACAAGAAGAGTAAAACATCAAGCTTGTCACTATACGTACAACGGCTGAAATCAGCTTGCACATTGAGGAGCAGCGCAGTACTGTTTCCGATAATTCAGAATCGGATGGAGACTCAGACAATACTGTAGACTCGAATGAAGACACCAACGACGAAGATGTGATAAACAACCCACTTTCTGTTACATCAGAAACTTCTACGCCTTATATACAGTGAAAGATAAAAACAAGGATCGAACGGTACTATCATTGAAGAGGTTGATAATTATAACCAAGAAAACATAAATGACTCGACGTTTAAAAATTAGAGTTTCTGCCTATGCAACAAAGATATTGATGATGTACAGGGCTATTCAGATATTTTTACCGATTTTTTTTTTCAATTTTCTCAGCAAATAAGCTTCAGAGAGGCACGAGACTTGAGTGGTATGAATTTGAGCGATACGCAATTGTTATAGTAAAAGATCAAGGTCATTCAGGTCATCGGTAAAATAACACGTTTCAAGGTCATCTGAAGGTTATTTAACGAAAAGTAGTATACAGAGATACTACTGACAAGGTTTGAGGTTTCTTTGCTATGCTCGTTAAGACAAATTTATTGAATAAAAGATGCTCAACAGTTATTCAATTAAACTGTAATATCTCATTTTTGAGAGTTAAAAAATGAGGAGAATAAAAATATCACCTTCAATATTTAATATTAAATAATCAATATCAAATATTTCAGATTAACTTGAAACGTGTTATTTTACCGATGACCTGAATGACCTTGATCTTTTACTATAACAATTGCGTATCGCTCAAATTCATACCACTCAAGTCTCGTGCCTCTCTGAAGCTTAGTTGCTGAGAAAATTGAAAAAAAATCGGTAAAAATAGGTAAATAGCCCTGTACTTTATTAATCATTAACATTAACCATGCTCTTAATAGTTAATTGGCTTTCAATATATTAGAATAAATTCTGATGATAATTGAATTGATCCAAACTATTTTGTTTAAAATGGGAGTGAATCGGCTCAAAACCAATAGCGTTCTTGGCTCAAAACGGAAGTGCTAAAGTTAACTAATCTACTACTTTGTTTCAGCTACATAAGCTTAGGTCAATTTATCGATGAAGAAAAAATAAAAGACTTTTTTTATCTTTGATAAGTTTTGTTTTCGAGAATCCAAATGCTTAGGAAACTACTATTTTGATTAAAAAACAGTTCAACTTCGTGTTAATATTTTGGATTAGCTGATAAATTATCAAATCTGACAATTCAAGCTTTAAATTTAAGAGCTCGAAAAGATTTCTGTCCATTAACGAGAGTTGAACAAGGGAGATAAATTAACAATATTGGTTATCAAACCTTGCATGTTTTCAATCACTCAAGCAATTAACTTTCAATTACATTTTCTGCAAATAAATATAACTTTGTTTAATTATTAACTCTCAATATTATTGAGAATTCTCGTGCTTTTTATCATTATTGAGAATTTACTATAAATTAATAGTCTAAGGAAAATGATTATGATTGTTATTATTGAATTTATTTGAATAATTACGTTGTCGGAGTCACATTTCATTATTGTTCTGAGTCTATAAGGAAATATTAAAGTTATTCTTATAACAGCAAACTGACAATATAAAATAATAATTTCACTGCAATGAACGAGAATTTCCAATTCTAATGGTTATATTATTAATGGTCATTTAGGACAAACCAAGGTTTCCGATACCATGATGAAATTTTCTCATACACCTATGGTGGAACACATGAGTAGATATATTCCGGTACATTCTAATAAGAACTATTAATAAAAAGAAAAGAAATCTTTAAATGACCAGAATCATTGACCCATCAGAGGAATGGATATAATTTCAAATGCTCGTATCTATGATCGATACTTACGATTAAAGAGAAATTATTACAGATCAAAATATCTCCATTTAAGTATAAACCAAGGTTTCGATATGATAATCGTTCCAAAACTTCAAGCCTCTGAATTATAATAAACTTTGTATATAAGAAATTTGAATAACCATCAACAAGAAGCTTTTACCTTTAGCATCAAGGAAATGTCTTGACATTTACTAGTCGATAGATTGTAGACCATTGAATGAATTATCTCCCCCTGTAGATGAAAATTGAAATACCAACTAATAAATTTCTAAGAATCGTTGTTAAGGTAATACAAACTTTTCTAGCAATAAACGAACATAGATAGCAATAGAAAAGGATAGTGCATGGCCCAGTGATTGCAAACATTCGCATCAGAATATTAAGAATAATATTATTGAAAGTGTATTGTGAACCAGAGTAGGTTATCAGAACAGCGAAAATGGCAATAAACGAGAATAAGTGTAGAGTAGGAAAATAAATTTGCTGATTAAACGAATCCATCCAATTATTAAGCTTTCGAAGTTCGAAGAGCCAAACTTTCTGAACTTTAGTGAATCTCAATCGATTATTAAAAATGGTCGTTAATGAAGCTAATCGACAATGAGTAAAAAGTACTGTCAGAAACCAATGTAAGAAAACCCACCTCGAACTGTATAAAGCAAAATGTGCAAAATAATAAATTATACAAATGAAAAATAACTGTAAACAAAAAGTGTTTGCATCTTTCGTCTTTGTCGTGATGATTACTAGGTTGAAGAAAAGGTTAATTAATATTACAAATCTGGTGTAAAATACATAGAATCTGATTCCCTTGATATACCAGGTCAGAATTAGATTATCATAATGATTTGAAAGATGTAGTTCTCTCCTTGAAGATTGCCTTCCCTTTAAATAGCTCACTAGTTGGTTTACGAATGGCTCTTTAACGAAATTGTTGAGAATAATATTATAAATGTTGAATGGTATTAATACACAGGCAATTAAGAAATAGGTAAAATTAACAAATGCTCGGGCTTCGAAAGAAGCTAAAAAATCGCCAAGAATAAACTGAACCATTTTATTATCCGTTACAATAAGGATAACGTTGCGAACAGTTAAAATTAGATTTATAATAACTAGAAGATAACAAATTAATCGATGATTTTTATTAGTTGTTGATCTTTTAACGATGAACGTTGATTTCTCAATCGATTCAAGTCTCTTGAACGCATCATCCAAATCCTCTGGTCCATAACGTTTTGAGAATCTATTGGCAAGCTGATTGATCTTATTGAAGATCATTTTCATTCAGAACTTTGTATTCAAGCTCAACTGGATTCAAATTAAAAAGATATTTTTACTTAAATTTTCCACTATCAAAATATCAATTCAATTGAACTGAAATCTCTAGAAAAAAAAGAGTGTGAACAATCAATTTAGCAATCAATTCAATGGCACATTTGAAAATCTTGAGTATATTGTTATTGTTAAAGAAATAAATAAATCTCATTAATCTGAGAAATTGAAAATCGAAATAAAACTTTCACTGTGTTGCAGTCGTTCATTGGGAAATAAATCTATCGATCTATTAATAATTGGGAATATCAGAGATATTATCAATATTCAGTGCTGGAGCCCAATTTATTCATTAATTTCTCATATATCAACTGTTGCAAATCAATTATTGAGTAGAGTTCAAGATATTTCATACAATTATCTTAAGTTACACCCTCTCGTCGATGATACCTAGTCTAAATATTATTAGAAATGTTATTAGTTATGAATAACAATTATTATCATAAAAGAAAAGATGATTTAGATGAAAAGAGAATCCTTTCCTAAACGGTGTGTAGTTTAAAAAGTTCCCTTTTTGAGATAAGAAAATAGCAAAGGCAAAGGGTAAGAAAAAAATGTTATCTAACCTTTTACCTGTTATTTTCTTATCTCAAAAAGGGAACTTTTTAAACTACACACCCTTTATTATACAGCCAAGGGAAATGAGTTTGACGGTAAATTTATATCGATTGCGCATCGAAAGCGATAACAAAATCTTATCAATCAAAACAATGGTAAATTTGAATGTCTTAATTATCTAACTACTGATAAATTGTCGTTATCACCTTTGCTGCGCGAATGATATAAAATTACCCTCAAACTCATTTCCCTTGGCTGTATTACTAATAGAATGTGGAACTCGATTTTGAGTTTATCATGTTCACTATATTCTGATGGTGAATAGAGAATCAGAGCAATATCATTATTATTGAGAGAGGAATTGGCTTTTCCTTTACCTTCCATATTGGTAATGTTAGAGACAACTTTCGATTCAATGAATTTGTTGTAGAGATTTTCTTGTAATGGTGGAAAACCACAACAAACGTTGAGTTTGATTTTCGAAGATAAATATTTCGAAAGTAAATTAAAGGTACGTCTAATCATACATTTTTATACAATCGAAATTAGTTCTTCCAATCTCTCTATACCCAGTTCATTATCTTTGTCTGAAGCTGCGGCATCATGGCCACGAAAAATTGGATTCTCGTATTTCTTTTTGAAGTTTTGAGCTGTTCCAAGAATATCTTGATTGACGAAATGAACAAAGCTGAAAATCATATTCCAATAGATCGTTTTGAATCGGCGTACCCGTGCCGTGTCTTTTAAAGTTTAAAGCGTTGAAGACAGTTGTTTATGTACAAACCAATGTTTCGATACGATAATCGGTCCAGAATTTCAAGTCTCTGTTGAGAATTAAATTTGATTCCGTTAATAGTGGTTATTGGAAGTTACAATGAGCTATTGTTTACCTTTAGCACCAATCGAGTTTCTTGACAATAAGTAGTCGAAATATTATAAATTGTCAAATGCAATTCTCGTCCCTAGAAGTAAAAAATCAAGACATTATTTTAGAATCGATAAAGTATTCTGAGGGAATATCAAAAATGTACAGATAGTGGAATAGTACCAACACTTTGTGATACGAAGGAAAGAAAATAATTGAAATATGAAATGACAGCAAAAGTTAGAACACTAGTCCCTTTGAGCAAAAGGCTTATCCAAACATTTGAGAATTGATGCTGAGAACCATAATAGATAATAACGATAACAACTAAACTTGTGTAAGAAAAAAAGATGAAAGTTGGTAAGCGAATTTGTTTATTGAATGAATCAAGCCAATTGTTGAACTTTTGTAACTCATGAAGAAAATGATACTGATTTTTGAAAGAATTTGATCTAATATGAGAACGAATAGAGAATGAAGATGATTGACAATAAGCGAATAGAACGGTAAGTAGAAAGTGAGTAAAGACCCACGTAGAACTTATAATGCTGAACTGTAATAGATAGAAAATGACGAAAATGTACATAAATTGAATGAAAAGAATCCCTGAATCAAAAGAGGCTGAATAAGCGATTGCAAAGTGAGTTATAGCGAGAAAACCGATGAAACCGTAAGAGAAAAGTCCAATTTTCATTATTCCAAATATAAACCAAGTTCTGAAAAGATTTTCAAACTTTAGTTCCAGAGGGAAAACTTTTTTCGAACTTTTAATCCCTTGGACATATTCGGTGAGTATTTTGGTAAATGAATCGTCGGTGAAATTGAATTAAGAACAACTAGAATGTAACACAAGAATCGATGATTCTTATTTACAGTCGATTTTTTCACAATGAACTTTGATTCTTCCAACGATTTGAGTGCTCCAAGAGCAACAATCAAATCTTCCCGCTCATGTTTTTTGTAAAACTTGTTTAAAGAAATGAAGTTAATTAAGTTGATTGTTCCAATTAGTATCTTATCTTGTATTCCTATTACAGACATTTTTATTATTTATGCCCCGATTTTCACTTTTCTGATTACTTGTGATTTATCAAGACTCGACTTTCATTTCTCATTAATAATCGTTAACTGTTGTCACTTTTATCTAGAAAAATTCATCATTAATGTTTTTAAAGATTTTTTCAATATTATTGATCTGTAACCTATTAAGATGTAGTTTTTTGATCAATAATAAATTAATGAATGATTGAAGGCTAATTAAAAGGATTTTCCATTAACTGAAACCCTGAATTACACATCCAATGTTGATAAAAGTTATCTGATTGTTAAGGATAATCAAAAAGTAATCTATTAATAATTAGATTGGTGATTAGTTGCTCTAAAATACTGACTTAGAATTGAGCTTTGATTGATCTTTTTCTGTCTAAAAATGTTCTATCATGTTCTTGTAATTTTATCGAAATCAGCCGATTGGTTGACGATGATTCCAAAAAAGCATCGGCTAAATTGGTCAGTCAATGTGAAGGATTTTACACTCTTATTCCACACACTTTCGAAAATGACAAACCTCCTCTCATTCGAACCAGCAAAGAGGTTGAAAGAAAGAGAGAAATGCTCGATGCTCTCATGGAAATGGAAATTGCTTGTGAACTTATTACCTCTGTTAAGAGTGAGGATTCTACTGATGATCCAATTAAACAGCATTACCTCAAATTGGGAACTGATTTATCTGTTCTTGATACCAAAGAACCAGAGTACAAACTGATTGATGAATATTTGGTCAATACTCATGCTAAAACTCACGCAGTTAAATTGAAGATTAAGGAAGCATTCAAGGCTGATTTTATCACTGATCTTTCAAAGAGAAAGCACAGTGTTAAGGGTTTCGGTAAAACGGCCTCAAAGAAGTCTAAAACTATCGATGAAGGTGTTATCGTTCCTTGTGGACCTGGAAAACCAACCAGTGTTAAAGATCGACACTCTTGTTCCTTTTCAATATTGTATTGTATTCAGAAATCATGCCAATTGTTAAAAGTAAATTGTTTACCATTAAAGGAAACATTGATTCCAAGTAAAAGTGTAAACAAAGTTAATTCATCTTCTTGAAATGCAAATTGTGTTTCTTCCCGGATTAAATTAGATGTAACAGCATCAACAATTAAAATTAAATGTGGCCGTTTTTCAATTAATAATGATAATAATTCTAAAAGTTTGACCAATGGTAATGATCGTGGTAACGTTAATGTGATTAATTCATTTAAGCGTGTTCCAAGTTTATCGTTTCCATTTCGTCCATCTAATAATCAACAGTTGATTAAGACTGTTGACCCATCAACTGATTGTCGGTTAAAAGAGTACAAAGCAAGTTCATCATCAATTACACCGACATCTTCATCTTCATCATCTTCATCATCTTCATCATCTTCATTATCTTCATTGAACTTGGAAATTATTTCATCGCCAAATGAGAATCGAAAAGTTAATTTAAATTCATCTTCGACCGGTGAATTGTTTGTCCAACTTCTTGAGCTTCTCAGACGAGATCCGGATCCTTATTCAGACACTGGGAATGGAAAAACCAGAAACAGAAATGATTAGATGATGATAAGTAATCAGGAAAATGGTGAGGATGACAATGATCGTATGGATTATAGAGAAGATGAGAAAGAGATGAAAAATAAAAAGATGATGACGAAGGAAGATGATAAACATGAAAAATTGATTTTTGTAAAGGAAGAGGAGGAGGTTGGAGGTTAAAGAGGAGTTATTATAGAGGAAGATGCTGATGATGATGAAGAGGAGGTAAAAAGCTTCTTCCGCGTCAACTTTTGGTACTTCAAATATAATGGATGAATGTCCATCCATTGATTCATTTGACCTTGACTGTGGTGATAAATTAAAAGCAACAAATTACTCAATGGTACCTTTTATTGCATAAATAGCATCGTCATTTAGCTTAACCACTGCTCGAGCATCGCTGCATCAACAACCTTAGCCGTTGCTTCAGGTTTACTTTCAAAATCTCAAAAATTACAAATCATTCATCTTCATCCTCTCCTTCTTC
Organism: Panonychus citri; assembly: GCF_014898815.1. Classification (NCBI taxonomy): domain Eukaryota; kingdom Metazoa; phylum Arthropoda; class Arachnida; order Trombidiformes; family Tetranychidae; genus Panonychus; species Panonychus citri. Next base: position 16,699 of record NW_026515440.1, read on the forward strand.
ATCAATCACAATCACTAACACACCCGGTATCAATGATACCCACCAGAATAATCTGACTAACGGATCATCACATCAACTATATCCCATCATTTTATCATCATCATCAACAACATCAACATCATTCCCATGAATTACTTTATAAAAACCTTCGTCCAACCCTGATTCCCATTCCAATATATCAACAATACTACTGAAAAGAGGTCGAGTTCGTCCACCACGTTACCTCGGTGACACCCCAATAAACGGTTCATCATCTTCACCACTCACCTAAAATTCAAACTCTTTAGAACCATTTCGAACTTACAAAGTTCGAAATATTTTGCCTTTGGCAACCACAAGTGACCTGATCCGCCAACATTCAGGGAATAACAATAAAGTAAACAATCAACTTAACGGTGGAATAAATAATCATAATCATCTAATCTTGGATTAAGTTTGAAACGGAAAATCTGTTTAAGAAATGAATTTATAGGGCTGGTGACCGGTCAACTAAAGGTCGCAAGCCGAAAATTCCACAATAAAATTATTATTCAAATAATAATGGTAAAAACGTTTGCCCCTACTGTCCACAAGTCTATTATTCAAATCATGCCATGAATGACCACATCAACAACGTTCACATAGGAAACTCACGGAGATATGCATGTGACCTTTGCTCCACGAAGTTCAGTTTGACTAAACACTCACGAAATTCACATAACCTGATAAATTAACTGAACAATCAACCACTAATAATTTAATCGATTCCAGGCAACTACAATTATCTTTAATATGTAAACAATTAATGTAAGGAGTATGGTTGCCAAATTTTAGTCCATTGTTTACTTGGTTACCTAATATAACCCGCGTACATGAGTAGGTATAATCCAATACACTCCATAAAGAACCACAACAATCAAAGAGAAACGGATATCATATTAAAAAATTGTAACTTTTCGATTGATTAAATTAAACTACAGGGCGTAACAACCAAATATCCGGACTTTTGACGCTTTACCATTTCTAGGCTATTTATTAGGTCAGAGTTTTTTCTTCGCGATTCTACAGAGAAAATGTGAAAGTTTTGTTGTGTTCTGATTCGGAACTTTTCCATAAAGCCGTTACCGAGCAGTGGCCTCTCAAAGTCGGAAAAGTGGTACATTTAGATGCAAAACTTTTTTCGAGAAATTTTTCCCGGCCATTTGAAAGTTCTAAAATTATCAAACAAACCGAGCTAATCATCTTTTTGATCTGACTTTTCGTTCAGGAGTAATTGGCCTTCAAAGGTGCGTACTTATCCCGTTGACATTCACATGAAATTTTTGACCTTTTTTGATTGTCTTGAAATTGAGTCCTAGTAAATTCCCGATGCCGAAATTAGTATTAAAGACAAAAAAATTCATTTCAATGTACTAGCTGGTCTGGAATCACCGCCTATTTGTTTTATTCAGTACCCTAATTGGCCTTATGGTAAACTTGTTAAAAGTTTAACAATTAGGATAAAATCGGCCTAAATACTAATTTCGGCATCGGAAATTTACTAGGACTCAATTTCAAGACAATCAAAAAAGGTCAAAAATTTCATGTGAATGTCAACGGGATAAGTACGCACCTTTGAAGGCCAATTACTCCTGAACGAAAAGTCAGATCAAAAAGATGATTAGCTCGGTTTGTTTGATAATTTTAGAACTTTCAAATGGCCGGGAAAAATTTCTCGAAAAAAGTTTTGCATCTAAATGTACCACTTTTCCGACTTTGAGAGGCCACTGCTCGGTAACGGCTTTATGGAAAAGTTCCGAATCAGAACACAACAAAACTTTCACATTTTCTCTGTAGAATCGCGAAGAAAAAACTCTGACCTAATAAATAGCCTAGAAATGGTAAAGCGTCAAAAGTCCGGATATTTGGTTGTTACGCCCTGTATACTCACAATTAAGGAGAAATGGTTACATATTAAGACATTTTCATTGAAATATAAACCAAAGTTTCGATATGATAATCTATCCAACATTTCGAGTCTCTAAAGTAAGAAAAACCGTTAATTAGAAACTCGCAACAGACTGCATCTCTTTACCTTTAACTTCTAGTGAACATCATGTGTACTACATTATTTAGATAAACTGTAAATCATTAAGCGCCTTTTTGTCCCTGTAAATATGAATAAAGACTAGTAATTGTTTATAAAAGTTTTCAAAAAACTACTTTTCGAGAGATAAATGAGACATAATAACAGAATAGTAGTTAAAAAATGGAGGCTCTGGCACAGAAAGAGAAGAAAGATAAGAAAGAGAAAATAAAGAGAAAGAGAAAGAGAAAAAGAAAGAGAAAAAGAAAGAGAACATGGTATAAAAGAAAAATAGAGTAATTAGCCAAAAGGTTAATTACTCTGTTGAAATAATAAAAAAGATCGAATTTTTAGATTATTTATTAGGGTTTTTACGATAACCATAAAACTTATCATCCTCATCACTCTTTCTATTTCTCTTTCTTCTTATTCCCTTTCTCTCCTTTCTCCCTCGGGTATATAAGAAAAACCGGAGAGAAAGAAGAATCATCATTCAGCTCATAACTAACCCTTCAAGAGGACGGAATAGTCTCAGTGTTGAGACTTACCTTCTCGCTCGCTCGCTCGCTCTCTCTCTCTCTCTCTATCTCTCTCTCTCTCTCTTCCCAATACATTGTATTTAAATTATACATGTTAATGATTTGTCTAAGTGTTGAGTATTATTTAAACGGTTACTAAATAAACAAGAACAAACAAATAACCATTTCAACAAGTTAACTCATCTCTCAATTCGGTTGTCGTTTACATGGAGCCCACTATGAGGATGGGAATGTAAGATAAACGTCTCCAGTGGAAGTATCGAGTCTCGCCAAGGAAGTCAAGTCCATTTAACGGTAAAACGTTTCAAATCCTTGTCTCCAGAGTCTCTCTCCTCTCAACCTTACCCGACTCAATTAAATATCTCAGTGTTGAGATTCTAATTGAAATTTCTTCTCAGTTTACCTCAAATCAATTATACAGGGCGTAACAACCAAATATCCCTACTTTTGGCTGTCCACTTGATGATAAGAGATGGGCTATAGACAATGTATACACACATGCCTTTGGACATTATTCAACACTTAATCAATAATAAAGTTTACTTACTTTAATAATTTTTAATTGTAATGATAAAGATGATTGGAATCACGAGTAATATCAACACCAACTAATAATCCAGATCATATGAACAAGTGTTGATACATCTGTTGAATTCGCTAAAGACACAATAATCCGAATGGTTAAATTCACAATAATCGGATAAGTTGAATAAGGTTGATGAAAACTGATTTAAAAATGAATAGTTAATTTCATAAAAGTTGTAATTGTTCACTGAGTTAATAGTTGAACACTGTTTGAAACATTTATTTAGTTGAGAGTTTAAAATATAACTAAATATAAAAGCAACTAAATAATATATATATTTAAACATTGCTAAATCTAAAAAAACTAAAAGTTTATTCAAAAAAAGTTTAAAGTATAATAATGTTAAACATCAACAACATAAACTAACTTGCAATTTTGACTTGAGTGAGTACACATAAAGTTGAGTTAGGAAGATAAAATAGGGGGAGAGTTAAATTTTACTGACGCGCTATAGAGCAATCCTGTCTAAGGCGTCACTGCGCGTTAGGGAGCAAACGTCTATCTGACATGGACGAGGGAGCTAAAGAAAAAATCAACTTTGCAAAGTTTATTTCTTTTAAAATTTTTATCAGTTAACTTCTATCTTTAGTTCAGACTACAACAAAACTTTCTTCTCTCTATTATTTCTCTTTAGTTATATATATTCTACATTTATATTTTATTTCATCAGTTTAGTTTATATTACCTTCAGTGAGTAAACTTCAATTAGTATCAAAGTTATTTAATCATCATCGATAGTTTACTTGATTAGTGTTTTATTGTAAACATCTGCAGATCATCTTTTACCATTTGGATTTATTGTGTTGATACCAAGTGGATTAATTGAGTTTACCACTTTGGATTATTGTTTCCACTTTGGATTAAATTACACCGGACTTTTGGTTCACATTGGTACATTTGGTACAACAACATTTTAGGTAAGAGATTTTTATTTAACTCAGTGATCTGGTGTTCTTGATAATTATCTTTGTCCCTTATTTTCTTTTGAATTGTTTTGATACCATTAGGGATTGTGAACTAATGATCTTTTTCTTTTGTGTTTAATCTTTTTTTATCTAATAATCTTTTTCTTTTATTTGCTTGTGATTTATTCATTTATTTTTGTTTCCTTTTAATTTTAAATGTGTTAAAGATCTCGCTTCGATTAATCCACAAAGTTCTTTTATAAGAACTGTGTAATAAAATGTCAAAGAGATAGAGAGAGAGATTAAGTTAATCATTTTATAACTTTGTTTTTCTCTTCTCTCTATCTCCTACCTGTAAGTCACCTTGGATATATTATTGTAAATAGAACAAAAAGAAATGATTTGTAAGTTAGTTAGAGACTAACTATTTGATCAGTGAAGATCAAATGCAACGAAGTTAATTAAACCAGAAAATAAAAAGTAATTATTATTTGATTGTGATTCTAACTGAAGTTTAATCCAATAAGTTCCAACAATTTTGGTGCCTCTGTGTGAGGGTTTACCTCATGTAAAATGAACTAAGTTTCCACAAAGTGGTAAAAGTGAATTGAAACCTGACAATATTTTTCCTCCTTTAAAACAAATTGTAAACAATAAAATGTTATTCTCAAACTCTTCCTCTACATAAGAATCTTTGTAAACAGGTTAATATCCATAAAATTGGCCAACAACGAGGATAAACAATCAACACTGAGACTCAAATTGGTAAAAGGTAAAGAAAAATTAATTACATCAACCCAAATTCTTCCTGTGTTAACCATTACCAATAATTAGTTCAAATTAATCTTGCTCAATCTCAATAATAATCAATGATGGTTCTAATTTACAATTGAGTCAGTGAAGACTCGAGTGAACTCCAACGAATTATAATCAATCAGGCCCGAATTAGCATTGAACTCTGACTTAAATAGATTCAAACTAAACATAAAAGTGTGACACTGAATCAGTGAAGATTCAATAACCATCAGAGCTTAATAAGAATCAGTGAAGATTCAAATTGAGTGTTGAGCGAGCCAGTAAAAATTCAATCGAACCCTAAACCTGAATCAGTGAAGATTCACGCTGAGTTTGAAGTTCAATCTGAATCAGTGAAGATTCTAATTGAACGAAAAAGGTAAAACAGAATCAGTGAAGATTCAGTACCCCCTTCAAACAACAAGAGTCAGTGAGGACTCATCTAACCTAAACTATCACCCTTCTCCACAAATAAGAACAATAATTCAGAATCAGTGAAGATTATAATCAATCACTCAGTCACTGAGCCAGTTAACCCATCGATTAAACTCTAAATTGACATTCAATAAAACAACGAACTCGTATCGACCTTCGCGTACTAATCAACGATTAACAATATCAACAATAATTGTAAGCACTCAAATTCATCTAATAACATTGAGTCAACAGTTACCATTTACCCAAATAATAAATAATAAGTTAAATCATTATTCCAATTAAACAAACAACAAGCTGAACCAAGTTCTGAAAATCATAACGATAGAAATTGAACCAGTTGAGATTCGTCTTTACCATTCAACTTGACTTGATAACGATTACATTCAACGATTCACCTCTATTCAATCTAATTATTCATTGACTTTAAATAACCTTAACACCTTTTAACATTAAAATAAAGTTATTACTCATCAATTAGTTACTCCAATCATAAACTATAACTAGATTAAAATTAATCATAAACATATGAACAATCATAAAGTTTTACTATCCTTTGACTAACATCATTAGATCGAAATGTCAGTACCTCCTACTGCACCGTCATTATCATCAACACCTAATCAGGAATTCAATCAACCAACTCCTTCAGTTATGAACATTAATCTTTCTAACCTTTTAAAGAACCATATAACTATTGAACCTTTCAGGGGAGATAATGAGGATGTAGTTGATTGGTTAGTCCAATTTGAATTTGCTTCTCAAGCTCTAGGCTTAAACGCAACCGAAATGTTTAAAATAATTCCATTTTACCTTCAAGGTTCAGCTCGTCGTTGGTACAACTTGACCGTTAGTTCATTTGGACCAGCGAATAAGCCAACGACTTATGAACAGCTTAGAGAATGCATGATAACTGGACTCTGTCCAGCAGATTACCGCACTCATCTCTCTCAACAGCTTCATAATAGCAAGCAAAAACCAGGCCAACCAACAACTAGTTTCATTTATGAAATTCAAGAGCTTTGCTCTCGAATGAACAGTCAAATGCCTGAGAACTTAATGATTAGTTTTATCTCTGAACGATTCTTACCACAGATCAAATTCGTCACCACCTTACAAAATCCAAAGTCACTGAGTGAATTAATCGAGGCAGCCAAATTAGCTGACAAGGCCTTAGTTAATGGTGAGGTCAAGCCTAATCATAATTTTAGCCTCGAGTCTAATTCATCAAATGCAATTGAAAGCAAATTGTTGAACACTTTGAATCAATTACAATCAAAATTTGATCAATTAGAAGAAAAGTTAAATACATTTACTGCTAAAGCCTTCAATCAGAATCGAGTCACTTGCAACTTTTGCGGTCATCGCGGCCACACCGAAGAAAATTGTCGCCACCGAATGGCAGCAATTCAAGCCAATAACTTTCAGCCAATTAGCAGTCAACTGACTCAACCAGCTCAGTCAAACCAACAGAACTTACCATTGCAATCTAATACTATGCAATCACAAGATCAATCGATTCAGCCTAATCAACCACAAGTCAATCAACAAGCCTCACCAGCCCAGATCAATCAACAACCGTTCTACAATCGTAGTAAACGGAGAGACAATAGAAATTATCAAAATCGTTCTAATAATGATCGAAACTGGAGAGAGAGAAATGAGAACAGGCAAAGAGAGAATCCCTCTAACCAGCAAGAGCAAACAAATCAAGGTCCTCAAATTAGAACTATCACTAAAGTTGATTATGATGCAGAAGATGATGATTACACTAGTGAAGAGGAAGAGCCTCAGGTCTCAGCCATTTGCTCGATCTACAAGAAAAAGCTAATCCATCAACAGATTAAAGTTGATAATCATAGAGTTGAAGCCATGTTCGACACTGGCTCTGACATGACCCTGATTACGAAACAATTAGTTGAGCAATTGAAACTGAATTTAGAACCATATAAAGGTCCAACTCCCCTAGCGGCCAATGATAAGCCAATTCAAATCTTAGGTCAAGTCGATATTACAATTAAGATCAGTGACAATAGTTCAGCCCTATTGATAGTAACTACAGTCCAAGTAATCGAGCGATTACCCAAACAATTTAGTGTCCTAATAGGTCAAGATGTTATGTCAAAGGCTAATATAGTGATTGATTGTTCGGCCGGTAGGGTACATATTAATAGTCAACCAATAAAACAAGTTGACACTGAAGTAACTAAGAAAAGTGAAACAACTGAAACAATTGAAACAACTGAAGCAAGTGAAAGTGAATCATCTACTATCGATATCGACAACATCGACCGTTCCATCACCATCGATATTGACAGTGAAGTCAGTGATAGTGATAAAGATAAATTGTACGACCTTTGCAACGAATTTCGGGACGTCTTCGCTACGAACCAACGTGAGATTGGCCGTTCAAGCCTGTTCACCCATTCCATCGATACCGATAATCATCCTCCAATTGCTTGTGCTCCTTACACTCAAGGTGCTGCCAAAAGGGAAATAACTAAGGCCCTAATAGATGAGATGCTCCTAGACGATATTATCGTTGAGTCTTCCTCTCCCTGGTCATCCCCTGTTGTCTTAGTTAGCAAGAAAACCAAGGATTGGAGACTTTGTGTTGATTATCGTAAATTGAATGCGATCACCAAGAAAGATCGATATCCGATTCCCGATATTAACACCTCACTCGATTGTCTCCAAGGTGCAAAGTATTTCAGCTTACTTGATCTTCGAAGTGGCTACCATCAAGTCGAATTAAACCCAGTCGATCGAATTAAAAGTGCCTTTGTAACAACATTTGGAATGTACGAGTACAAAGTGATGCCCTTTGGCCTCTGCAACGCCCCCGCCACTTTCCAGCGATTAATGGACGTTTGCCTGGCTGGCCTCAAATACAATTCTTGTCTCGTTTACATCGACGATATTATCATATTCAGTCGAACCATGAATGAGCATTTCAATCGATTACGATCAGTCTTCAACAGATTGAGAACCGCCGGACTGACCCTCAAGCCCGAGAAGTGTACCTTCTTTAAAAAGAAAATTCTTTATCTTGGCTATGTCATCAGTGAAGATGGGCAAGAACCAGATCCTGAGAAGATAAGGACAATCCGTGATTACCCGATTCCGTTAACACTTCGAGATGTCCGAGCTTTTGTTGCACTTTGCTCATATTATCGAAAATTCATTCGCGATTTCGCTAAGATCGCTCGCCCTCTCACTCAACTGACACGAAAAGAAGCACCTTTCATTTGGGGCTCCGATGAACATGAGTCCTTTGAACAACTAAAAAAGTTACTCTGCTCCACTCATGTCCTCGAACACTTCGATCCAAATCGACCAATTCAATTAAGAACCGATGCTTCTGATTTTGGATTAGGTGCGATTCTCCTCCAGCGCCACGATAATAAATGGAAGCCAATCGCCTACGCCAGTCGACAATTACAAGGAGCCGAAGTCAATTACCCGATCCCCGATAAAGAATGTCTCGCCATCATTTACGCCGTAGAAAAATTCCGTCCCTACCTCGAAGGATCCAAATTCGAGATCATTACTGACCATTGTGCCTTGTGCTTTTTAAGGTCAAAGGCTAAACTTCCTCCTCGCCTTATGCGTTACTCCATAACCTTACAATCGTTTGATTTCACTATCATTTACAAGTCTGGAAAAACTCACACTGATGCTGATTGTCTGAGCCGTTACCCGACTCATGATCCTGAATTTAACGATAAAGATGAACAATTTGAACAAGGTGATGAGATCTTCACCTTATTAATTCAAGAGGACTCCAAAGAAACGAGTAAACTAATTGCTGAACAACATAGCGACCCCTTTATTCAAATGAAAATGAATCAACTGTCAAATTTGGACTCTCTGGATAAACTAACTAAAACTAAACTTGTTAATAATCATCGTATTAGAAATGGGTTACTAGAGAGAAAAATTATAACCGAATATGGTAACCGATGGGTCCAAGTGGTGCCCGAGACTCTAATTGATGAACTGTTGAAATCTTATCATCATGATCCAATTGGAGGTCATTGTGGAGTCTATCAGACTTACAATCGTGTTCGTCAACGATATTATTGGCCAAAAATGCACCAGGTGATAACAAATTACATCAAAAATTGTCGCGATTGCCAATTTAATAAACAAACAAAAGTCGATGCACCAATGAAATCAATTCATGTTGGTAGACCTTTCGAGAAACTCGGAATCGACATAGTTGGTCCATTACCATTTTCATCAGGAAAGAAATACATCATTGTGGCCACTGATTACTTTACTCGGTGGGTGGAGACGAAGGCGCTCACTCACAAGACCGCCTCGGTAACTGCAAAATTCCTGATCGAAAACATCGTTGCTCGCCACGGTTGCCCCGCCTCTATCCTATCTGATCAAGGTACCAATTTCACCTCATCAATAATTCAGAAACTCAGTGAATTTATGACTTCCCGCTGGCAATTTTCCACCGCCTATCACCCTCAAACCAATGGATTAACCGAGCGCGTCAACCGAACCCTTTGCCAAATGTTAATTCACTATTGTCAAGAAAATAAATCGAAATGGACTCAAATGCTACCCCTAATTACCTTCGCTTACAATACAGCAGCGAACAGCAGTACAAGAGCTTCCCCATTTTATCTCATCTATGGTCGAGAAGCCAATTTCCCCGTCGACATCAACCTCTCACCCACCAGTGACCAAACCAACATTGATGATTACACTAAATTCATCATCAACGAATGGAAAACTATCAGAGATCAATCGAAAATCTTCTCTCTCGAAGCTAAAGAAAAACAAACAGCTTATCATGATTCAAAATCCAAGATTGTGAATTTCGAAATCGGTGAAAAGGTTCTCTACAAGAAAAACATTCGAACCGACAAATTAGACACCAGAAAAGAGGGACCGTTTTCCATCATTGATAAAATAGGAGAAACAACTTACATCATCAAGAATGATGATCACGAAATTCGAGCCCATGCCTCTCAATTATCAAAGTTTAATTCAAGAGATCGCAGGTCTCGATCACTGTCGCCCTCTCATCTCAACAAACAGATGATGATACTCATCATTCTCTTTCTGATGAGCTTCGTTTCCGGGACTGAATATGGTGCTGACGTGATCTGGAGAGCTACGAAGCATAAGATAATAAATGGACGTAAAAATGTAAATTACACGATAATCATACAGAATCCATGCTTACAAATTAAATCGCCCATACATGGAAGCTTGAGCATTGACGCAGATAAGTGTGAGATCGATAATCAGGGACCGGTCAACAAATTTGCCTGCAAAAGACTCATAAAGGAAGCACCGAAGTGTGGAGAGGAGCTAAAATGGTTTTGTGGCCTAAAACCATATAATAGAGAAGATATATTTGAGCTAGCACGACAACACTGTGAATCTTATGTTGAAAATCAACTTACACTTTCACTTTTTGGATCAAATATAACACAGAAAAGAAGAAAAAAAAGAGTAATATTTTCAACTCTTCTAATAGGATCGTTAGCTGTAATTGGGTTCGGTACAATTAAGAATTGGATCTTCCAATCACCAAATTATGATTTGTTAACAACAGCCTCAAATCTAACCTACGAGGTATTAAATAACCATCAAAATAACCTCAAGCACATCGCAGATCAGATCCTTTCAACGAACACTCGACTAGATGAGTTAGAGCAAATGATCCCAATCACCTCTCTCCAATCAGCCACTGTTGTTTATCAAACACAACGAATCAACGAAATCATGAGAGAAACCAGAGTCGCAATGGAAAATGGGGAAAAGATACCGGAAAGCTTATTGAACTTTTTCAAAGTAGAGTTACCATGTGGGAAAAGTTGCCCCTTAAGCTCCATGGAAAATTGCAAAGTAACTTTCAAAACTATCAACAAAACGATCCTCGTCAAGTTATTATTCAGAGTCGATAATTATGCTGACGATCTCATCATTCACAAAGTTGATCCTTTCACCTTAATTCAAGAAGTAAACAACACTGAAATCTGTATCAAGAATTATGTTGGCCCGAAGTTTATCGTGGTAAACACCACCTCGAAGCCACCTGAAATGTGTGAAGTAACCGAAGATGATTTTGCATCGAAAAAACTAAATTTTGATACGGGAAAATTCTGTCACAAAGTGCCTGAGGCCGGATTATGGAAATTATCAGATTGTGTTCAAATTGGCTCCTACAACTTTCAAATTAAAAAACCCCAAACGAAAATCGTTAACGAAGATTTTTTCGTCTATTGTTATGGCCACAATCTCACCATTTTTAACATCACCCGACCTTGTCCAAACCAAGTACTGAAAATATCCCGCTCAATGTCCTTTCAGATCGGTCAAACCTCGTATACATCCAACGACCTAACATTCACACATGAGAAAGACGTGACTTCCTGGTCAACAACAATCAATTGGCAATTATCACCCTACGATTATGAGCGAATAAAATTAGAACCAGAAAAGTTAGAATTGCTCAAAAATGTAGTTATCGAAGCTCAACGTCAAACCAACGAATCTTGGTTCACGTACTTAAAACGTGACGCTTTTAACCTCTTTCTCGGACTCATTTCCCTTTCTATTCTCATCATGTTGATCCTCAAAATCGTCAAAATAATCTATCAACCTAGACCAACAGTTTACTCAATGATCACTGAGCCTGTCATCATAAGCAAAACTAAGAAAAAGAATAAGGATAAAACTTTCCCAATTAAGCCCGACTACATCCCAATTAACCAATTATTCTAATTTCAAGTTTATTTTATTTTCCCTTTATTAGATGCCCGGTGATAATTCTCCTTTCCTCTTTATCACCAATATATTAATCTTGACTCGATACTTAAGAGGAGTATTTAACCAGTTCGGTGTTCCCATTTCCACTTCAATTAGGAATAACAAAAATTTCACCGTACAATGTACTCAATTAGACAATAGAAAAATGGCCAAGGTAACGATTTCCGCTGGAAATCAAAAAGATTTAGATTACGGCTACCAAGAAACCAAGAAAATCCTGAAATTTTGCCCCATTGTATCTAAGTTAAGGGAAAAACATTGTGCAATTTGCTTCAGATATGCACACGAAACCCGCGATTGCACCTTCTGCGCTGCCTGTCTTGAGAATGGTCACCAAATAGCTCATTGTTCCTGGCTGAGAAAAGGTGAAGAGCCTCCACGAGTTAACCTCATCTCTACCGATGATCAACCTTCTTCAAAACGACGGAAAGTAAAAGAGAATCCCATCTTTTGGAAGAACGTCGGAAACTTAGACTTCAAGTTACTCGGGAAATTAAAGCCTATTGGAAAAGTTGGAGAAGAAAAGCCAACCCTCGCTATTGACACCGAAGGCATGGCCACTGACGGGAAAGCACTTTTCGTCACCCTCGCTGGCTGGTTCAGCAGCAATAGTCTTGGTGCTCAGGTTATCTATTCCGAGTATCTAAAAACCACGAATGTTACCCACTTGACTACCCCAATATCCAGCGTCCAATTACAACAATTACAAGATGGAAAATCACTAGACGAGATAAAGGCAAACATTCTACTAGCCTGTGGCGAAAAACGAGTTCTCATATTCGATTCCGACGATAAAGAACTAAAAAAGATAAATATAAGCGATGGTGATCTTAAGGAATGAAAAATCGAATTGGTCAATGTCCAGAAACTCTATGGAAAAATTTCATTAGAAAAACTAGTTAACTTCTTCTTTCCTCATTCAAAGGGGTTAAAAAGAGACTCGTATAATCCTCTCAACGGTCATAATCCAGGACTGGACTCATGTTTCACGATCAAATTGTATCGAAAGTACTTAGAACTAACCAAAGAAGGAAAACGCATTCCATTAGCCGATGATATAGGATCGATGTTAACGGCTAATCAAAACTACTCAAATTACAATCACCTTTGTTATCTTTGAATGATCGCCGGTACTGCTCAAAAATGGTCATTCGGAGATGTAATAAAATGTCAAAGAGATAGAGAGAGAGATTAAGTTAATCATTTTATAACTTTGTTTTTCTCTTCTCTCTATCTCCTACCTGTAAGTCACCTTGGATATATTATTGTAAATAGAACAAAAAGAAATGATTTGTAAGTTAGTTAGAGACTAACTATTTGATCAGTGAAGATCAAATGCAACGAAGTTAATTAAACCAGAAAATAAAAAGTAATTATTATTTGATTGTGATTCTAACTGAAGTTTAATCCAATAAGTTCCAACAAACTGTTCTCACACTTGAAGATTTTATTCAAATCTTTCCTGACTTTAAACTTTGTAAAGATAATTATACTGTTCCTGTTAAATCATTCAAACCACTGAAAAAGATCACATTGAAGTGTTAAATCTTTATCTAAAACTTCAGTGAAACCATCAAGATATTGGAACAATAATGAAAGTGAAATTGAAGCATCTTTCTTTAATCAAATTGCTGAACTATCTTGTTAAGCTGGCTCTTTTTATTATAACCAGAAATAATAACTTCATAATTTATTCTACTCCTGTCTCACCACCAATTAATATTCGTTACATAGTTCTTTCTGGTGTTTTTTGAGAATTCAATCTTATAAAAATCTATAACTCTGATCCAAGAGACCTTCTACCTCCAGGTAGTTATTCTTCTGAATCATCATCAAGCTAACTTGAACAGTTATCACCTTGTTCATCAATTTCGTCAATATTATCAAACTTTACAACTTGTAGTACAACAACTGTAGAGTCAACATATTCATTACTAAACTCTGAAAGTGAATCTGAAAGTGAACCGGGATTTATTCCTATACGTTGGACTGAAGCTGATTTTCAAGGTTACAGAGAAGCATTATCTGAATCTACTGCATCTGGAAGATCATCAACTTCATTATTACTTTGGTCTTACCACCCTCCTCGTGAAACCTCTCCTGTTACATCGACAATTTCCAGTTGGTCTGAACTAAATTAATCAATCACCAATTCGTCTAATCCATCACCTGCACCAACATTTGATTGAGGTATGTCTCTCGTAAGTTCGAAAATTTTGACCACAAGGCAGGATGTAACTGTTCACGTTTAGCCTTAGCTTTAGAAGTCGTAAACAGAGAGACTAAATGGAGAAATGATATGCTATAAAAAAATTAATTATGGAGTTTTACATTCACATCGTACAGCGAGAAATCTACTGGTAACTGAAAGAAAATTACTTGCTACATAGAGAAAAACCAATGCTGAACTAAGATTGAGATTGGCTCCACAAGCAGTAATTATCAAAGAATACAAAGACCATAGAGAAAAGTTTGCTCCATCTTACCAAACTATTGAGAATCTCTTCAAATATATTTCATTGTTGGAAGATTTCATTCAAACAAATACAGCTCCTTTTTATGTCGATATGGAACGTCTTACCAAGAAAAGAAAACTCGATTAATACTAATTGATATACATATTTTTTAAACAGAATGTTGCTTGAAAATGATACAGTTTATTCAACTACTTGTCTTAAATGTCCTGATGAATGTCAATATTCACGATTAGCATTAGCTCTCGAAGTGGTTCACCGTAAAGTTTCTGAAAAACGCTTTACTTGTTGAACGAAACGCAAAACTTGAGAGACTTTTTCAATTTTTACTGCAAAGAATGATGAGATAAAAGCAGAAAATAAAGAATTACGAGTTAAAGTCTTTTCTAGAGATGCAACAATTAGAAAGTTGAACCATAATATAGCCAGAGCAGCAGACGTCATTTCAATTAATCAAGGGTTATACAATTACATTTCTATCCTAGAAAATTTTATCCACAAAAAAACACGGTCCCCAAGAAATTGTTTGTCAAAAAGAAATGGAAGGTATTCAAATTATTAAACGTATTTAATCAATTTGTAATCATTTGTTATCTGAACAATTGCGAAATTTATCAAAAAACAATGTAACCTTTGGACAATATTCAAGAAACATTATACAGTAAAATCTAAATAACGTACTTAAATCCCCTTTTAATTTATTTTCCGTGTAATACCATCCATTAGGGCTATTTCTTTCGATAAAAGTTTCAATATGCTGGTGGTCTTCCGAATGAGTCAAAATAGACTGTCAATCCATTTTTCTGAGAAAAAATAGAAACCCAATGACTTCCATCTTTCCATGATTCATCTAAATTGGCAATGATTTTGAATGGTTTAGGTAACAAGACATAAGGTAAGCGATTTTGTGGGAATACACCATAAAAATCTTTATCCTTTTTCATTTAATGAATCATAACTTTTCGGTAAGACTTTACTATACTCCCCTTTCAAATCGTCTTGAAATTTTCTGTGTATAGCTCCCATGATTGTCTACAAATGTGTACAAAATTATTTTTTACTAAACCTCGATGGGCGGAGTTATAGACATTCACAGACTCAAAAATCCTTAAAGAGTCTATGGGACGTTTCAACTTCGCGAAAATTAGGATTAAATGAAAGTGGGAGGAGCTTAGATGATGAAATTTTTTCACATATCAGTTTATAATGAACATCTTATATAGCAACTTTTAGTCGAATTCGATATTATACAATATTTAAACAGTAAACATATAGTAAACAATACTTATCCTAGGTCAAAAATAGTCAAAACTGTTATTTGTATATATGTAATGACAGACTACACAGATCAACTTGCAATTTGACCAGGATATGTTTCAAGGTCGAAATAATTGTCAAGGTCATTTTTGGTAAAGATCGGTGCAGTTTTATTTTTCGTGACTTTTAACCCATAGATGATGCTAGAAATGCTTTAGTTCACACTAATAGCAATTGATGGCAGTCAAGTAATGGTAAACATTCGATACATCCTTTTAGACCCATTTTTATTTGACGAATCAATCAAAAATACTTTATATAGAATAAACAGTTATTGGTGAAGTGAGTGAAATATTGGACATTAATCGTATTTCCTCTGTGTATCTGGTTTAAAATTTTCAAAAAATATGAATATGGGGCAATCGTTGCATCGTTGAATATCTTGTGAAATAATTTAGTCTTATTTGTATATATTTGATGTCCAAAATTACTTGCTAAACTTTTATCTCTTGAGTTTTTAAACATGACAATATAATGCGAATTGAATGTTATCTTTCTCATTTCTTTACCTTTAGCAAAAAAGTTTTGAGCAAGTAAAATTACTGATGAATTACGATGATGACTTCCTTTGGTAAACAAATTTGCAATCAATTGACTGTTTGTTGACTCATTCATTAAATCATCTATAATTATCCAAGTTGGTTCATTTTTTCCTCCCAATTTACTTATATGATCCTCAGGTAAACCTTGAATGAAATTCACATTTTCCAACTCTGAAAAAACTGCTTGATATTCTCCATAAAAGTAGTATATTATTTTAGGTGGTTGATTACTTGTTGTTTTAGAAGAATTTATCATTTGTTTGACCCACATTGTTTTTCCACTTCCCGTTGGTCCTGAAATGACCATCGTAAAGGGATGTTTCAAATAAACGGAATACATTTTGTTGTTAATTTATTTATTTTTATCAACTTTATATCGAAGATGATCAAGATCAAATCACTTTCAGACAAAGCCATCCCAAGGAGAGATTCATTAAAAGATATTGGTCTCATTCTTCACGCTGCTAAATCATGTATGATAAAACCTCAAGATAAAGTTGTCGTTCCTACATATTTACAGATTGAACTACCAACGGGACGAATTACTCAAAGACCTGGATTGTCATATAATCGCTCAATTGCTGTTGGTACCAGTATCATTGAAAAATGTCAGTGTTGTAATTTTCAACTTTAGTAATGATTATTACCGGATAAATCACGGATCTTGAATTGCTCAAATGATTTGCGAACAGTTAATTATTCCCGAATCAGTTATTCAATTACGTTAAACTGTGCAAAAGTTCATTGGAACAATAAGAAATTTAACAAATTTCTTTTAAATTGATCACTCTTACATTTGAGATGGTACATTATATTCTGATCATATGATGATTCTGATTATTATAAAATTTGTTATAATACTGGTTTACTACTCACTGGTAAGCCACAAATGGTAAATATGAATTCACTCGACAAAAGAGTGATAAAAAACCATTCTCAACCTCCAGATAACTGTGGTTGCTTGACTTTATCGAATCATCCCATCATAATGGAAACAATCATCAAACTTGGTGAAGGTAAACCTGGCCAGATTGATAAATTTGTTAGAAAAGTCTAAAAGGCAGTGATGGTCTAAAGGACCTCGAGAATAATAACGGAAACTTTACGAAACCCGATCTCCGTAAAATGTATTGGATTGATTGGTTTTTTCAATATTCCATCATTCAACAATCCGTTTGAACCGGCTAAACTTGGTGACATCTACGGAGTTAAAGTCGATGATGAAATGCAAGCTCGTATTACCGAAGTCGCCGACTATGTCATCACCAAGGTTTTCATTTAATCAATTTCTGTGTAAGCAAACACATCACTTATTTATCAATTATTATTATAATCTTGATGATGTTACGCTCTAATCATTTATTTTAATCTTTTGCCTCAATTTATCTCTTTTTGTGATAAGCAACTGTATGTATTATCACATTCATTATAAAATTTAAACTTATTTAATCAATAAAATGCATTTTGGACAAAATTGGCACAAAAAAATAATTACATTCTAACTATTTATTTGGTTCATAATGATGATAATATGGGTATTCTAGCCATAGGAAACAATTTTTTACCTTCGAAAAGCATTAAATATTTTAGTATGATCTGTTGATGATTAGCCTTATTATGAAAACAATTTTTTTTTAATTATAAGTAAAGTATTCGCCTCGGGCATCAATACACTTTTGCCAACGAGTGGGCAATTCCGTTCCCTCAATTCCGCCCGCATACCATGATGGGGACTTCGAATCAAAAAATCGCTCAACTGTGGTCTTCATCTCATTCAAGGTCGAAAATTTTTGGCCTCGGGTAAATCTTTTCAAGTTTGAGAACAAAAAATAGTCGCTTGGGGCTAAGTTTTGAGAATACGGAGGATGCGTCAACGTAGTCCAACCCAATTTCTTTATTTTGTCCATAGTAAGCGCCGCCTTATGAGGTCTTGCATTGTCTTGAGGAAACAATGGAGTTAGCTTATTTGAACGATGACGGGCACGAACCAGTGAGTCAATTTAGACGAGTTGCGATCGATAAACATCGCCGTTGGCTGTTCTCTATCATTAAGCCAAAAAATCTTTATGATGCCTTGGCCATCCCAATAAACACAGGCCATTGCCTTTTTGTCTCTCTGGCTCGATGTTGGCCTTTGACTGACCTCTGACCGGTCACTGGCCCATTCCATTGACTCAGTTCGAGACAAAGGGTCATAGAGAGGTATCTAAGTTTCATCCATTGTGAAAAGATACTTCATAAATGGTCCTGGCTTAGCGTTGTGCGTTACAGTGTGTTTGGAAAGTCCCTCCGGATGTTTGTTGTGGAATTACTCAAAACACAGGGCGCTGTGAACGAAAATTTTATAGAAGTGCTTTATTGCTATGAGTCTAATTTAGACTTCTGTGTTTCCACATTTCCGTTTCCGGTTTTTTCAATATTCATAAAAGTTTGGAAAACAGTATTTTTACTTTGTGATAGTGCTATTTCGAAACCATTTGGGTTAAATTAATTTTGTTCAAGTGTTTTAGTTACTTTGAACTTTTGTCTTTAATTTGCAAAAGGCCCAGACTCTTACTTCCGCTTACTTCTCTTGTTTGTGATAAAAATTCTTTTTAATATGGAAACTACTCCCTCCATTGAAGTGAAATGCAAAACTTTTGTTATTTTGGAATACCATTCTACCCGAAATGCAGCTGAAGTTATCAGAAGATTCAAAGAAGAGTATCCACAGGTAAATGCACCGACTGATAAAACAATCAAAGCTCTATATGAGAAATTTCTTCAAACTAGCTCCATTCACGATAACCAAGCCGCGAGAACAGGGAGACCAACAGCTGTTCATACAGAGGAAAATATGCAAAAGGTTAAGGAGTTTTTCAGAAGAACAAGTGCTCCATCAATAAGAAAGTGTGCAGCGAAATTTGGCATTTCTCCGTGGTCGGTCCACAATATTCTTCACAAAGATTTAGAGTTCAAAGCATACAAAATTCAGATGGTTCAGCTGCTTCAAGATTTTGAGAAGAGGATGTCCTTCGCTGAACATATGCAAGAAATGATCGTAAATGGGTTGATTGATCCGCATCAAATATGGTTTTCTGATGAATGCCATTTTTATAAAATCTTTCATAAGAAGCCATTTTGATCAGAGAATAATCGGACTTTGTTTCGCAACAGATGAAGGTGAAGAAATCATGTGGCCACCACGGAGTCCGGACTTAAATCCATGTGATTTTTCTCTTTGGGGCATGCTTAAAGATAAAATATTAACTTCCAATCCCAAAAGTTTGACGGAGCTCAAAAATAGAATCACTTATTTATCAAAACAATTAGATCAAGACCTTCTGCTTCGCATATCCAATAACTTTGTAAAGCGACTTGAAATGCTAGTTTCTGTCGAAGGTCAACATTTTGAAAATGTTGTCTAACCCTAATTTGAACTTCCCTCTTCCTAAATAAATTTGTTTGAAACCTCTAAAAAATTCCGATTCTCCGCAGTTCTCATTCAAACATCCGGAGGGACTTTCCAAACACACTGTACTTACTCAACATCTCCGTTGAACACTTAACCCTTTCTTCCTTATTTGCATCGGATAAATTATGAGGAACGGCAACGGTAGTTAGCTTTTTTAGGCCTAAATGGTCCTTAACAACCTTATGAATGGTACTATATCCAACCTTAAACTGTCCTGATAATTCACGCAAGGAAGTTTTTCTATCGCCTTTGATGGCCTTCAATACAGAGTGTCCCAAAGACGGAATATCAATTTGTTGAGCGGCTCCAGGTTTTAGCCTATCACTCAAGTCGGTCCGTCCAAGTTTGAATTTTTGAAACCACCATTTTATACTACTAGCACTAGGTGATCGACCACCATAAAGTTTGTCCATTTCCTCTTTACATTTCGCTATAGTTGAACCGTTTAAAAAATAATTTCTAATCACCGCTCTCATTTCTTGGTCGGCCATCTTGACCTTTTTTGAATAACTTTTGACCTATAAATGACCTCAACCTAAAACTGGTATGGGTTATGTATTGGCATATGGAGAAGAAGTTAAAAGAAGAAGAATTAACAATTAAGGTCACAATTAACTAATATAGATGCACTATTAATACATTAATATATTAAATATAGTTTATTCCTTTAGCATTCAATAGAAAAAGGCATTGTCCGGTCACGAACTTTGTTCGTAAACAAAATCATCAATTACATTGACGTCTTGACCTCGTGTGAAAATTAAATTCGCACTAACAATTAAATCTAGGGTCAAAAGCAATTTAAATTACTTGAAATTGGGCCAAACTGTCAAGATAAATAATAACTTGAGGTCAAAAATAAATTCTCATGGATAAATAGGAATTTCGTTAGGTCACTCGGGCAATGTTCAATTTGGGTATAAATAGCGAAGGGCAATGTTCAAAGTGAATAAGATGTGAGAATGGGTCGAAACAGGCGAGAAAAGAAAAAACATACGGGAGGGAAAAATTTTAGATTAATTTTAAAGTTAGAGAGAGAGAGAGTTAGAGAAATCTCTAAGAAAGAAATTTAAAATTATTAAAATTTAGTTGTTTCCCTCCCCCAACTCGATCTTGATGATCTCCCTGTTCCCCAAGTTCCCCGAGTTGATCCATATGGGCTCATAGTTGAGCCCATTTCACCACCATCATCGAAGCCGATCGTCCCTGACGATTTTGATCATCTTTTCGATGATCAAAATTGTGAAGAGGCTCGAAATCGTGTGGATTTCGAGACTTCGTCAAGTGATTTGGACGAGATTCTCATCCAACAGGATGAGAATCAAAAATTGTTAACCTCGTCATCATCATCATCAAAAAACATTTTATCATCATCATCTAAATCATTACCATCATCATTATCTCCATCATCTAAATCATCTTCATCTTATTCACCTTCATCATTTTCCTAATCTTTATCTTCTTCTCCATCATCAAATTCACCATCTTCAATTTCATCTTGTTCATCTTCGTCGTTTTCATCAACTTCATCTTTTTCTCCATCATCAGAATCGGCATCATTATCGTTTTCATCATCACAATCATCACCACCGTCTTCTCTATCATCGCAATCATCAACATCAGAATTATCTTCATCTTTTTCTTCATCTTCATCTCCATCTAAATCATCATCACCATCAGAGTCGTCTTCATCTTTTTCTTCCTCACAATCATCACCATCAAGATCAATAACAAGATCACAAACAAGATCATCGCCATCAAAATCTCCATCTAAATCTCCATCTAAATCACCACTACCATCAGAATCAAAATCATCTTTTTGCTCATTTTCATCTTCATCTAAATCATCTTCTTCTTCATCACAATCATCACCATAAATTGATGAAGATGAAATTTTAAATTTAAAAATTCATCTGCTTGAGGCCAGAAAATTCATTGAAAATTTTGTCGACAAAATCGAAAGAAAGATTAAACTTTAATAAAAGTTTTTATTTCTTTTGAACTTTTATTCGGGTTCTGGTTCTCTTTTTTTTTCTCTTTCTTTTCTCTTTCTTTTCTCTTTCTTTTTATTTTCTCTTTCTCTTTCTCATTCTCTTTCTTTTTCTCTTTCTGTGCCAGAGCCTCCATTTTTTAACTACTCAGAATAATGAAAGGACCAACGACAGCCAAACATTTCCTGCTCGATACATAAAATTTTGCGCAGTATTAAAGAAATTGTGTTGTGAACCATAGTAGACAACAACAATAGTGAAAAAAGACCAATATGTAAAAATGAACAAATTACGAATTTTTATTTGACGATTAAATGAATCACGCCAATTGCTGAATTTTTGTAGCTCGAAAATAAAAGTTGGTAAGATGAGCGTTAATGGTTGGAGGTGGAGCCTATAGCTATCCAACACACTTATCCCTGTGTTTGTGCAAATTAGGTTAGGTTAGGTCTTCATTAAAAGGGTCAAAATCGACAGAGGAAGGACCGGATGGCCTGAGACAATCAAACGGGCGCACAATTAACCCAAAATCCAGCTTAATTTTAACACTTTGAACTAATGGAAACCGACGATAAGTTTGTTGAATAACCATTGGTTCGACCGCCAAGCATTAACGCTCATCTTACCTAAAAGTTTTCTGACCTTGTGATGATTTCACTAGAATATTTTATGACAAATATTATTCAATGGAGTTCCCATGTTAACTTATTCCGGATTTTTTATTTTTATCTTTGATAAGTTTTGTTTTCAAGAATCCAAATGCTCAAGAAACTATTACTTTGATTAAAAAACGGTTCAAACTCGTGTTTATATTTTGGATTAGTTGATAAATTATCAAATCTGACAATTCGAGCTTTAAATTTAAGAGCTCGAAAAGATTTCTGTCCATTAACGAGAGTTGAGCAAGGGAGATAAATTAACAATATTGGTTATCAAACCTTGCATGTTTTCAATCACTCAAGCAATTAACTTTCAATTACATTTTCTGCAAATTAATATAACTTTGTTTAATTATTACAGCATTTCTCAGTGACTTTCGCCGAGTTCCCAACTAATTAGCCGAGTTCTCATTTGGTTTAGTCAATCCGATAGATGGCACATTTTTTCACGATGAGTTTTCATTGACTTTCGTAAGTTCCCAATTCATTTGGTCAAGTTCCCGATGAGTTTAGTCAATTAGCCTTTACATTGAGTAAAAAATTAAACTTTTTCATTTAAATTCATTTTTAATTATTTTTTCAACTTTTAATTTGATTATTAGCATAAATCTTCGGCATTTATTGTTGAGATTCGATCAATTTTTGAATATGGTGCATAAAGAAAAAAGATGCAAATACCTTGGAGAAGAGATAAAATTAATCATATTCAAAAATTGATCGAATCTCAACAATAAATGCCGAAGATTTATGCTAATAATCAAATTAAAAGTTGAAAAAATAATTAAAAATGAATTTAAATGAAAAAGTTTAATTTTTTACTCAATGTAAAGGCTAATTGACTAAACTCATCGGGAACTTGACCAAATGAATTGGGAACTTACGAAAGTCAATGAAAACTCATCGTGAAAAAATGTGCCATCTATCGGATTGACTAAACCAAATGAGAACTCGGCTAATTAGTTGGGAACTCGGCGAAAGTCACTGAGAAATGCTGTAACTCTCAATATTATTGAGAATTCTCGTGCTTTTTATCATCATTGAGAATTAACTATAAATTAATGGTCTAAGGAAAATGATTATGATTGTTATTATTGAATTTATTTGAATAATCACGTTGTCGGAGTCACATTTCATTATTGTTCTGAGTCTATAAGGAAATATTAAAGTTATTCTTATAACAGCAAACTGACAATATAAAATAATAATTTCACTTCAATGAACGAGAATTTTCAATTCTTATGGTTATATTGTTTATGGTCATTTAGGAGAAACCAAGGTTTCGATACCATGATGAAATTTTCTCATACACCTATGGTGGAACACATGAGTAGATATATTCCAGTACATTCCAATAAGAACTATTAATAAAAAGAAAAGAAATCTTTAAATGACCAGAATCATTGACCCATCAGAGGAATGGATATAATTTCAAATGCTCGTATCGATACTTACGATTAAAGAGAAATTATTACAGATCAAAATATCTCCATTTAAGTATAAACCAAGGTTTCGATATGATAATCGTTCCAAAACTTCAAGCCTCTGAATTATAATAAACTTTGTATATAAGAAATTTGAATAACCATCAACAAGAAGCTTTTACCTTTAGCATCAAGGAAATGTCTTGACATTTACCAGTCGATAGATTGTAGACCATTGAATGAATTATCTTCCCCTGTAGATGAAAATTGAAACATCAACTAATAAATTTCTAAGAATCTTTCTAAGGTAATACAAACTTTTCTAGCAATAAACGAACATAGATAACAATAGAAAAGGATAGTGCATGGTCCAGTGATTGAATACACTCGTATCAAAATATTTATCACAATATTATTGAAAGTGTATTGTGAACCAGAGTAGATTAACAGAACAGCCGAAATGGAAATGAACGAGAAAAAGTGTAAAGTAGGTAAATAAATTTGATGATTAAAAGAATCCATCCAATTATTGAGCTTTTGAAGTTCGAAGAGCCAAACTTTCTGAACTTTAGTGAATCTCAATCGATTATCAAAAATGGTCGTTAATGAAGCTAATCGACAATAAGTAAAAAGTACTGTCAGAAACCAATGTAAGAAAACCCACCTCGAACTGTATAAAGCAAAATGTGCAAAATAATAAATTATGCAAATGAAAAATAACTGTAAACAAAAAGTGTTTGCATCTTTCGTCTTTGTCGCAATGATTACTAGATTAGAGAAAAGGTTAATAGATATTGCAAATCTGCTGTAAAATACATAGAATCTGATTCCCTTGATATACCAGGTCAGAATTAGATTATCATAATGATCTGAAAGATGTAGTTCTCTCCTTGAAGATTGCCTTCCCTTTAAATAGCTCACTAGTTGGTTTACGAATGGCTCTTTAACGAAATTGTTGAGAATAATATTATAAATGTTGAATGGTATTAATACACAGGCAATTAAGAAATAGATAAAATTAACAAATGCTCGGGCTTCGAAGGAAACTAAAAAATCGCCAAGGATAAACTGAACCGTTTTATTATCCGTTACAATAAGGATTACAGAGCGAACAGTTAAAATTAGATTTATAATAACTATAAGATAACAAATTAATCGATGATTTTTATTAGTTGTTGATCTTTTAACGATGAACGTTGATTTCTCAATCGATTCAAGTCTCTTGAACGCATCATCTAAATCCTCTGGTCCATAATGTTTTGCAAATCTATTGACAAGCTGATTGATCTTATTGAAGATCATTTTCATTTAGAACTTTATATTCAAGCTCAACTAGATTCAGATTAGAAAGATATTTATACTTGAATTTTTCAATTCCAAAATATCAATTCAATTGGACTGAAATCTTGAGAAAAATCTACAACCAACATCATATTGATTTTTAAACTAATCGTCTTTCAATATCTTTTTTATTTATTAAATCAATCATCATAATTACCGATAGCATTAAAAAAATCAGATGAATTATCCATGCAAATATTAAATTATACACTCAAAGCGAATGAACTTCCGGCAGTATTACATTAGTATATCATTAGCTCAGAAAGAGTGACAACAATTTATCAATCAATTCAATAGTAAATTTGAATATCTTGAGTAATATATTATTGCGAAATAAATAAATAAATGATTTTCGTTAATCTGAGAAATAGAAAATCGAAATAAAATTTTCAACTGTGTTGCAATTGTTCATTGGGAAATAAATCTATCGATCTAATTGAGAATACTATCAATATTCAGTGATGGAGCCCTTTAGACTTCGTTTTGAGTTTATCATGTTCATTATATTCTGGTGGTGAATAGAGAATCAGAGCATTATCATTATTATTATTTGAGAGAGGAATTGGCACTTCCTTTAGCTTCCTTATTGCTGAGGTTAAAGACAGTTTTCGATTCAATGAATTTTTGTAGAGATTTTCTTGTAGACATGAAAAGCAACAACAACGATAAGTTCGATTTTCGAAAGTAAATCAAAATAATGTCTACCATACATTGTATCATGTACAATGTATCATACATTTTTGCACAAACGAAATTAGTTCTTCCAATCTCTCTTTACCCAGTTCATTATCTTTTTCTGAAGTTGTGGCATCATGGCCACGAAGAATTGGATTCTCATATTTCTTTTTGAAGTCTTGAGCTGTTCCAAAAATATCTTGATTGACGAAACGAACCAAATTGAAATATTCCAATAGATCGTTTTGAATCGGTGTACCCGACAAGAGGACACTTCTTTTAGAGTTTGAAGTGTTCAAGGTAGTATAAGTTTGACTTTTCCATGTTTTTCAATTGATGACCTTCATCACAAAGTGTCAGACCCATTTCACTAAAGAGAATTAGTATGAAGACAAAACTTTTATACGAAAATATCTAAACTAGAATCACACAACGTAGACCACTTGGATTGATGAACATTCTTAAATTTGTGTCGACATCTTCTTTAGAACCGTTATCAACAGCGTAAGCATTTAACCGTCCATTCAACCATTTGTTTATCGAGTACCAAACTACTTGGACAAATTATCATAGTGTTTTTGATTATTGATTCAGCCTTTGGTCGTAAGAGAGTCCACACCAGTGTGATACATTTGCATGAGTTTTATCCGAACCCATTTCATCGGCCATGATTTAGCTTATGTAAGAGACCCATTAAAAGCTAGTCATTGTTTTGTCACAATTTAATTGTTGTCATTAATTCATTTTTTCAACAATTGAAAAATCAAATTAAATTACAATAATAGAGAAAGAGCAAATTAACAATTGTCTTAAAGTATCTCAACAATAGAAAAACAGTTAAGCCAAACTGTTAACTAATCCCTGTCCTTTGTGGGTGATTGGTTGTGTTTTAGTTTAATTATACAGTTGGTTGTGTTTAATTAACTGTAAGTTTAATTGGATTTTTTGCTCTGTGAAAATGGTTCGAGTTGTTGGAAACGAAAAGGGCAAAGATAAGGAAGGAGGTAAAAGTAAAGGTAAGGGCAAAGGTAAATCCAAAGCCGAAAATGAATCAAGTGATGAGTCTGAATTCGATGGAAGTATTGACCCTGCTAATATGTCCAATCCCCCTGAGGGTCAAGGTAAATTTTACGATTCTGGTTCATCAGATGATGAAGATGATGATGCATCCATCGCTTCATCAAGTTCAAAAAAGAAAAAAGGTAAAAAAGGTCGAAGCCGAAGTCGAAGTGCCAGTCCAAATGCCAAAAAACAGAAAAAGGACACCGGTTCAATAGATAGTAATGAAGATGAATTCGCGGAAGATGATGAAATTTTCAAATCTAAAGGTAAAAGTGGCAAAACTCGCGGTGGTACTTCCTCTCGTGGTCGAGGTCGAGGTGGTTCTCGTGGCCGAGGAAAAAGTGGTAAAGGTGGAAAAGCAGCACCAAAACCGGAAGAAAGTGAAGAGGGTGATGATGGTGAAGAAGAGAAAAAACCTGACCCAAAGGATAAAAAGGATAAAAAATCGAAAAAATAATCAATCCAATTCTCGAGTAGAACACGAAAAAAAATCCCAATTACCGTTATTCCAATCATGAAATTCAATTATAATCATCAATCTTTTTCTTTCTCAATTTTACTCCAATAACTTTTCATCTATTCCTCTGTTTACTATCATTATATTTACTTATGATTAGATTATATCTTTCATCTTTATTATTAATGAAATAAAATGATCTAATTTGTTAACACCTTATTGATTATTGATTCCTTTATGAATTTAATACCGTTTCTTATTAGGCTTCATTCTCGTTAATCTTAATCACAATAAACCATCAACATGACAATTTCCCCTTTTATATATCACCAAATGTCCTACATTTATCGTAATGATTAAAGTAATCATGTTATTAACTGTAAGAGAGACAATTTAATTGATAACGAGGTTTCCCTTGGATTTTATCAATTTGTCTTAATTTTATTACATTGACAATCTGATCACCAATTCAATTGTGAGTCTTATTAACTACGATTGTAAATGAAGCATTATTTTAATGTCTATTTATTTTCAGCAACAATTAAATTTACCGTTAATTTGTTCATCATTTTTGATTTTCTAAATCAAATATCACCCTGATATCTAAAAGTTTTGGATAATCAATTTCTGTTAATTCAGTGTCGACTTAATCATCATCAATGGTTACTATCGATTTAATCAATCACTTAATTGTTTTGCGAGTTATGAAATCATAGAAATGTTTACCGAATCATTTTGATTAATGTATTAGTGTATTGTTTGCCACAGTTTTAATTAGTGTTGTTAATTGTTTGAAAATCATGGAGACATTGGCTGGTTTTGATGGAGTTTCAATTGATCGTGTCCAGTTTGTTGATCTTTATCCCGAAAATTTCAAATGTGACCAATGTGGACTATTAGTTAAATTGATTGTTAAAACATCAGCTCCATTTAAATTAACAGAAAATGGATTTGAAGATTCATCTCTTAATCCACCTTCACGTCCAAGGTGTGGTCATAAGTTTTGTAATCCATGTTTTAATTCAATCTCATCTGATGGTCGACTCTTAAAGTGTCCAATCGACTCGTTAATTGTTCCCAAAAAAGAGGTGAGTTAATTTAATCTAACGGTTAATCTTTACCAGATTAATTAAACATGTGAAAAACTTGATTCGGTAAAAGTTATCGAATCCATTAGATTGATCCAATTAGACAATTAGGTATTGAAAATTGTCCATTAATTGTGATCATTTAAAACAAAATGGAAAATATTAATTGTTGAGAATTAATCATCCATCTAATCTGCAATCATCTTAATTAATTACTCTACAATCTAAACACTTGTAACATAAGGATATTATTTATCAACCATTTTCATTTAATGAGGGTAATATTTTGTGTGATTAAATTTAATTGTTGAACATCAATCATATTGATTGTTTGAGTAGATTTTGATTTCTTTGTTTGGTAAAATTCAACATCAGCAAAAATTATTACAATCAGAACAATCAGTTTATCCGTAATTAGTGATTGATTGAGTTACATTTACGATGATAATTATGATTATCATTATTATCGTTTATTAATTATTACACTTTTTTAGTATTTATAACATTATGTATATGTTGATGATGATGATGAATAGATGAATGGAAGTGATCGTGATATTGATTTTACAACATTAATTAGATCACTAATTAAGGAAATATTATGTGAATGATCTTACAAGGGATTGTAATGAAAAAAGGAAGTGTCAATTGAGAGAATCAGTCATGACAATTGAAGTTTGTGCTTTTGTCATGGATAATTTAACTAATAATAATTCAAATGTTGATATAAATGAGATGAAAAGTCTGAATATGAAAAATAGTAACGTTTCGTTATAATCTTAGAGGGTCAGAGGTTAAATTATCTTCATGTTGGTCAGTGGTCCGAGAATCTCGATGTGGTGTAAAGTTAATTTCAATGGTTTCATTGTTGAAACGTAGGATTGGAGGTCGATCTCCGTTAGGTTTTGGTGTACTTTTAAGAGCCGTTTCATTGACCATTGACATGTCCCATCCTGATTTAGGGATAGATTGTGTTGTCTCATCGGGTTCGGCTATTCGAACTGTCCTTTTATTGGCATTGGATGATAATCGCTTGGCTTTAGCTTTGGCATGGCTTCTCCATAAAAGATATTCAAGAATTAAACTTCTCAGAGAGATGATTATTCCTAGAACATTTTTCACGATGAAAATTGAAAGGGATCGATCATAGGCAGCGGCAAGGTGAATACGAATAAACAAATAAGGGATATTAACGTTGAAAAGACGGATGAAATGGACAAATACATTGGTACCATAAATGTGTCTCTCTGGATGATTTCGGATAACTGTTTCCTCTGCTTGACTTTTCTTATGTAACTTTGAAAGTTGATAAATACCAAGAGTTGGATAGACAACGTTAAGAGATCCTAAGGCAACTATGGTGTAGATCAGTGGTTTAGATATATGAGGTAAATGGATAACTTGTTTGGTTATCGGGTCGATATCGGGTGTAACTAGTTCAAGGAAAAAGATGAGATCGAAAATTTCAAAGGTTGTATGGCCGATAAGTTCATCTGTTAATGTCTTTGACCAGCTACGGTGAACTTCATCTTCCAAATTTTTATGAACTTCAATCCAGAGTAAAAAGATTAGAGCAGTACAGGCGAGAGCAACTTCAAACAATTTAGATCCAAATCGAGCAGTATCATCGCCAGAGGTCATTTTGATTAGAACATCGTTGGTGAAGAAGATGAAAATTTTGAAAACCAAAACAATTGAATAGAGAAACCAAGAGATATAACTTAAGGGTAGAACACCCATTGTACGGGGTAACCTGGTACCGAAAAGTTGTTGGCCTGTTCTTGCCTGAGGGCACAGAGAACCATAGGTATTGATGTTAATTGTTGAGACTGTTGGATCACCACCACCACCAGCGGAAGGTTGTTTTTGCATCATCCAACTGGAATAATGTCTTTTAGCCATTACAATGGCGATGATGAACAAAACCATGATCATAACATCAATTAGAAATAGAAAATACCAGCCAACGGCTCCTCTACTATAGTAAATGATATAATAATCAAGAAAAAAGCTTTGAAGACAAAGGGCAATCGCCAGGGCAAGACCTTCAAGAATTTTCCATGATTGTAACCAGCAAATGATACAAATTGCTTTTCCATTGTTGAATAAATGTTCCAAACTAGTGGCAATATCTTCCCTTCTGATACCATCTACATCACTTTCACTACAAGCACCATTACAATGGTGATGGTGATTCCGAAGACTTGAATGGGAACTTGTCCGGGAAAGATTCATCTTTCAATTGGATTCCAATAATTCTGAGGAAAAACAAAAGAGAAAAACAATCAAACTAAACAACAGAATAACATTAACAATTAGCAAGTAAACTCTTACCTTTTAAATAGATGAGGAAATAAATGATGATAAAATGAGAATAGAAAAGTTTACAGAGAGATAAACAGAGAGAGAGAGAGAGAGAGAAAAAACTTTTAGGGTGAGACCACTTGAAGAATGAGATTGAATTAATCTTCCTCTAAACAACAGTAAACATTGGATACATGGCAATAGATTGCAAGTGGAAAAAGGAGGAAAACATTAAATCCATAAATTGGTCTAATTGTGATAAACAACAATTAACAGCAACAAGTAAATGAAACAATAAGAGGTTCAAGTTAATCTAGTTAACAACAGAAAAATTAATCAACAAGTGACTCAACACTCGATGGGCGTTTACGTTTCCATGGTTACCAAACATATGGACCAAATTGTTTACACATTCAACTCGATTCTCTAATTGGATTAGTGTTTTAATTGTTATTCATCTAATTTAATTAGTCTCGTAGAATGTTAATTAATTATATTCGATTGTTTTGTTCTGTGGCATCCATTTCATGGAACTTTGTTTTTTCTTGTTCTCTTCTATTCTCTCTGAAAATCATTTGATATTTACTTTATTTTCTGATGACAATTAGAAACTGTTTCTTATTATCCAGTGAATTTGATTAGTGATTAAATAGGTAATTTGTTCAACAATCTAAAGTTGAATTAAACTTAAATTGGATAAATATTTCATCATTTTCAATGTGATTCTTTGATTTTGTTTACATTTTTCTTTCTTTCTTTTTAATTTCTTTCTAATTGTTGGTGGAAATGTTTTCTTTTGATCATTGAAATTTCTAGTTTACTGAGGATCGATTGGATTCTGAGACCATTTTGGATAAAGATGTTTACTGTTCATATCGAAGTCGTGGTTGTAAAAAGACCTGTCGCTTGAGAGATTTAAAAGTAAGCTAATTAGTGTCGAAATCTATTCTGACAATTAACTAACTATTGTGATATTTAGTTAACATTGACTAATATTGAATTTTCTTGTCTCTCTTTTTGTTTCTGTTAGGATCACATGAGAACTTGTGTCTATGGGGTAATTAACTGTCCACTTAAGTGTGGAGAGGGAATCGTAATTAAAAAGCTTCCATCTCATATGGCAATGGAGTGTCCAAGACGAACAATTAGTTGCTCATTCTGTGAAGATGATATTCCATTACAATCAAAAAAAGATCACGAATCTAATTGTTCCCGTCGACCTACAATTTGTACCTATTGTAAGCGTAAAATGGCCTTTGGAGATTTGAGGAAACACTATGACATTTGTCCAGGTAAACCAAGAACCTGTAGATTAACACCAATGGGATGTAAATTTGTGGTAAGTTAATTGTAATTTAGATAATCAATTACGATTATTGATTAATCAACTTTTCTCTCTCTCTCTCCAAATCAAAGGGAACCAAAGATGAAATTGAACAACATGAATCAATCTGGAAAATTCATGTCGATCCAATAGTTAAATATTTCTCAAGTAGAAATGATAATTACTCAGTAAGTTAATCAAACTTGTAATTAAACTAAATTCTAATAGTCTATTCAACTATTATTTCCACAATTGAATTAAGGATGACCTTAAATTACGAGTTAATGATACACTGACCGTAGTAAAGGAATTGAATGAAGAAAATAAAACATTAAAACGAAGTTTGGAAAAATTATCATTCCAATTGCAAACAATTATCGGAGACAATTCAATCTTAAAGGAGACAATTAACAAGATGGAATTAAAATTTCAAGCAACAATCGAATCGATGACAGATGAACAAAAGTTTCTACTCGACGAAATTCAGGTTTGTTTCAAACTTCGAAACTAAACAAAAACTTTTCGAAAAACTTTTAAATTGACTAATCACCTTTTCTTAATTGTTTGCAGCGTTTGAAAGATATCGTAATCATTGGAGAATCATCCGTATAATTAAGACAATCAATGGAACCATCGACATTAAATCAATTATTTCAAACCCAATCGAAAGATCAAAATTCGAGATACTTTCGATGCTTAATTGTTATGTTCAAAAATAACATTTTTTACTTATTTTAATCCTTATAATTAACATTTTTCATCAACAACATGATTTTTGGTAATCATTTAAATAATTAACTATAAAAAAAAAATTTAACGTTAAAGTTGATCAATGCATTAGAATTTTTCTTAAAAACTTAATTAGTAAAACTATTGATTATTTTTACAGTGGACAAGAATTAACTTTGCCTAAACTTTGGCATTTTACTTGTTTTGTTACATGAGCTTAATCTTGACCAACGATTGAAAATTAGCTAAAAATGGTTTGAAAAAAAAATTTGAATAGCCGCTAACAGCAAATCTTGCAGCTCGAAAATGTATAAACATCGTTTTTAATTGTCTCATATTGTCCATCTAATTTTTCCAAATTTAAACAAATCGATGGTTCCAATTTAAGTTGATTAATACAATATTTGTCTTGGATAAACTGACTGGTCGGAATACCTGGTGACATGAAACCAAGGGTGAAAAGAGCAAAATAAATGTCCAACCTGAGGAAAGAAAGAAATTCAATCAACTCTGAAAGAGATAATTTTGAAATCTTTTTGAAAATTTTCGACATTATCGACTAATTGTAGAGTTAATTTAGTTTTTAATTGTAAACAAATGAAAAAAAGTCACATTAACAATCAAGAAGATCAACTAAATCACTTGTTGATTCTGTTTTTGGGAATAACAACATTCTCAATGTTACCAAGTTTTTCTTTTGGTCAGTTACGGTGGTGATCTTGAGTTTAGAATAGTTTGTTATCAAATTCGACCATCAATAGATATCGAATTTTTATTTGGTTCACATCATAGACAATGAATTCATTGTAAAGTAAAGAAGTGTCTTTAACGCCGGTTGGTTTTCCAGGTCCACAAGGAACGATAACACCTTCATCGATAGTTTTAGACTTCTTTGGGTCTGGAGCCGTTTTACCGACACCCTTAACACTGTGTTTTCCTTTTGGAAGATCAGTGATGAAATCAGCTTGAGTAAGTTCCAGCCTAAAGAAAAGAAAGAAAAGAAAAAGTAAATAAATAATTCAAGACTCTAATTGTAATTGTATTGACAATCAAGTAGAAATTATTTCTATTCAATCAGAACTTACATTTCACCAAGTGCCACTTCACATAAGGCAAGTATACCAGTGTTGTTGTTACTTCGTGGATGACAATAGTTGGCACTTTTAGTGGCCATATCGGCAAAGTAAACACCCTTTCCAAACATGTAACCAGTAACTGGTGCTTCTGGTGGAGCGATTCAGAGACCTTGTAAAAAATGAATAAATCCTTATTCAAATTAATGGGCATCTGATTTTCATCTAATATTCTGGCTGCAGAATATCAAGAGATAAACAAATTGTTATTCTTAGCATGTTAGTGACCATGTATGGATTAACTCATGATACTTGGCGGTATATCATGCAAGGAATATAAAAGTACAATTGGAACAGGAGGAAAAGGAAAACAACAATTACCTGATTTAAATGATTTAACTTTACTCTTGTTGACCAGATTAACGAATCTTTTAGCAACATCTTGAGCTCCCCATTCACTTAATCCATGCTTGACAATAACCGATGGAATATCTTCAATATTTGCTTTCTTCATTTCCTCGATCACTTTCTCGTTAACCAGGATCACGTTATTCTGTTCAGATTGTTCAACCTTATCCGATCCTTTATCGATTTCTTTGTCATTGGTGATACCGAATAAAACTGTTCGATCGAAATTGGTAACAACTGAACCACCCAAATCTGTGATTGCTTTCTTGTAGTCTTTCAATGGTTTACCAAGTTTGCCAAATATGACGATCTTATGATCTTTTAATGGCTTCGATGGATCAATTTTATGTTCACTTTCATTATCATTTCCATTTGATGATGATGCCACTTTAGCTATGTCCACTGCGTCGACTGGCCCTTGAACTTTACCCATAACTCGGACTCGAGGTTTATACTTGTATTTAGCCAAAAATTCGTAGATTTCTTTGTATTCAGTAGGCACTTTGAATGGTTTACGAGCTGGTTTTACAGTTTCGTAGACACACTTGACACAATCAGAAACCATTCCACTGCAAATGTAACCAGCAATACGGAAATACAGCTGACCAGTTTTACACTCAGGACATTTACTTAAGGCACCAAACGCCATTGCGTCAGCAACAACTTCTGCTTTTCGTCCTCTATCTTTTGGTGGATCATAATTATTGTGCAAAAGTAGAACATCGAGCTCATTGGCTTTCAATGTTTTCAATTGATCGATGTATTTGTACAACAGATTTGATTGTTCTTGAAGTGATTTTTCTAGTTCTTTGTCCGCTTTGTCAACTTTACTTTTCTTAGGCTCACTTTGGCCTTTAGTGCCATTAGTTTCAGCTGCCACTTTTCGTTTGGTTCCACTTAATTTGGGTAACTTTTTCTTGAGTATTTGTCGATCAGAGGCCTCAAGTCCATCAAAATTAGGTAACTTATCAGCAGAATCAAAGAAACCCAACTCTTGTCGAGCGGAGACAAAACAATCAACATGGAAAAATCTTGGTAAAGCTCGACCAAGTCTCACGGCAGCATCAGATTCTTCATCAGTTTTAGAGATTCGGACTTCATTCAGGGAAATTTTCGATTCACAAAGTACACAAGTTTCTTTACCAGATTTCGAATATTCAACACCAAAATCAGATAAACAGGCGGTGGCACCCGAAGCATTTCCAATCGTGATTCATCCTAAATGATTTTCCCTTTACAATTGCGGCAACAATCTTGAGCACTTTTAGCATATTCACACCTGTAGGGTTGATCAATTCTTAAACTGGCGTTTGGTTCATCGCCCATGTTGACATGAAAGAAAAAAAAACCTAAACAGATTAAATAGTAAAATTAAAACAAAAGTAAACAGTTTATTTTAAATGAGAAAGTTAATCGACTAAAAAGTTTATCACCTGTTTAGCCAGCGGCTAATGACTCATTAGCCGAAATCGACTCCATTGCGCATGTGCAGCAAATAGTAAACAAAATTTTTAAATTTTCTCAGCGCAACTTTTTTAGTTTGTTGTATTTTGAGTTCTATTAAACATCATAGTGTTTTTATTTACTGAAATGAGTAAAGAATTTTTACCAACTGTTTATCAGGCAACTGAATTTGATGGTAAGCGATTGCGAAAGGCAATCGCGAGAAAAACAGTTGATTACAACTCATCAATTATAAATATGCTTGAAACGAGAATTGTAGCTAAAAATCATCATGATAGGAGAGCCATTCAACCTGATTATGGTTATTATCCGCTATTGTTACCTCCGATGTCTTTTGGTGATAATCCTGTTAACTGTGTTACAACTAAATTTGTTCGTGCATCAACCAATAAAATGAGATGTCCAATATTTTGTACAATTTGGACACCTGAAGGTCGACGTTTAGTCACTGGTGCCTCAAGTGGTGAATTCACTCTTTGGAATGGTTTGACATTCAATTTTGAGACAATTTTACAAGCTCACGATTCTGCTGTTCGAGCAATGGTTTGGTCCATGGACGATTTGTGGATGGTAACCGCTGATCAATCTGGTAATATCAAATATTGGCAGAGTAACATGAATAATGTTAAAATGTTTCATGGGCATGAAAGTCCAATCAGAGGCCTTTCCATGAGTCCATCAGGAGCTGACTTTGCCACCTGTTCTGATGACGGAACCATAAAGATATGGGACTTTTTGTCTTGTAAAGAAGAAAGAACTCTTCGAGGACATGGATCTGATGTCAAAGCCATCGATTGGCATCCAGATAGTGATTTGATTGTTTCCGGCAGCAAAGACAGTCAACAACCTGTTAAGCTATGGGATCCAAGAGTTGGCACCAATTTGGCCACCTTACATGCACATAAAAATACTGTAATGGACGTGAAATGGAACCAAAACGGAAATTGGCTTCTAACCGCTTCGAGAGATCATTTGATCAAAATTTTTGATATACGTAATATCAAAACAGAAATGCAAGTTTTCAGAGGCCATAAAAAAGAAGCTTGTTGCTTAACTTGGCATCCCATTGACGAGTCTCTTTTCGCTAGCGGTGGATCGGATGGATCCATTTTATTTTGGGAAGTGGGGGTTGATAAAGAAATTGGTGTAATTGAGTCAGCTCATGAATCTGTTGTATGGTCGCTAAGCTGGCACCCTTTAGGGCATATTTTAGCTTCTGGATCTAATGACCATTCTTGCAAATTTTGGACAAGAAATCGGCCTGGTGATAGAATGGTGGATAAATATAACCTCAACGAAAAAACACAAGAATCTAAATATTGTGATGAAATGAAACTTTCTGACTCCATACCAGGTATTTCTAAAGAAAAAAGTGAAGATATTTTCCCTGAAATGGTTTTCGATAAATCACCTGTTGAGATCTTCCCACCTGTTGAATCAAAATTGGCAGAAGAAGGTGAACAACAGCGAAAAGTTCCATTCTCCAAACCTATTCCAAAAGATTTCGCTGATCAATGGTCTGAGAAGACATCTCAACCTGTGACACTTCCACCGTGTGAGATGGATGAACAATATAATCCTGATCATCACCATCACCATCACATGGACCTAAATTACAATTTACCACCAAACCGATCTCCATATATTCATGGTCCTCCAATGAGACGACCTTATCAATACCCACCTGATCCACCTCCAATGCCTCCTCATATGAGACGTGGTGATATGCATAGGGGAGACTATGATTTTCATTTCTATAATCATCCTGAAGACAATTCATTTGGAAATTTTCATGGTTTTTCTGGACACTTGGCACACAAAAAGAGACACTTTTCCAATCGCAAATAAATAATTAATATTGTACATATTGTATATCTGTATTATTGTATCCTTTTTTAAATTTGACAAAAATAAAACCAATTCTATTTAATTTATTGAAAACATTTTTCTTATCAACACAATTTATTATTAATTAATTAATCATTTTATTTGAAGTTCATTACGATTAAAAGAAATCAGTATTCCTATTAGATTTTACAATAACGTGGTTGCTGATGGTTGTGTTGAAAGAGCACTTGTTGAGTTTCGAGAGACAGCTTCATGTCCATGAAGGTAGAAACCGATCTGTTCGCGAAACGCTTTAAAAAGGTTATGAAGTTTGGAAAAATTATCATTCCAATTGCAAACAATTATCGGAGACAATTCAATCTTAAAGGAGACAATTAACAAGATGGAATTAAAATTTCAAGCAACAATCGAATCGATGACAGATGAACAAAAGTTTCTACTCGACGAAATTCAGGTTTGTTTCAAACTTCGAAACTAAACAAAAACTTTTCGAAAAACTTTTAAATTGACTAATCACCTTTTCTTAATTGTTTACAGCGTTTGAAAGATATCGTAATCATTGGAGAATCATCCGTATAATTAAGACAATCAATGGAACCATCGACATTAAATCAATTATTTCAAACCCAATCGAAAGATCAAAATTCGAGATACTTTCGATGCTTAATTGTTATGTTCAAAAATAACATTTTTTACTTATTTTAATCCTTATAATTAACATTTTTCATCAACAACATGATTTTTGGTAATCATTTAAATAATTAACTATAAAAAAAATTTAACGTTAAAGTTGATCAATGCATTAGAATTTTTCTTAAAAACTTAATTAGTAAAACTATTGATTATTTTTACAGTGGACAAGAATTAACTTTGCCTAAACTTTGGCATTTTACTTGTTTTGTTACATGAGCTTAATCTTGACCAACGATTGAAAATTAGCTAAAAATGGTTTGAAAAACAATTTAAATAGCCGCTGGCGGTTCTTTGGGTACATTCAAACTTGTTGATCGTTAGAAAGTTTTGCTTGAGGGCAATGAGTGACATCAAGTTTATCCGGTTCAGTTGATTTGACTGTCTCCAATTCATTTTCCTTGTTTTCCCCGATATTTACCTTGACCTTAATTGCTGTCGGATCCCAATTTGACTTAGTCCAGTCCAACCAAAGAGATACAATGAAAGGATAGAACATGGTCAAAGCAGCGAAATGATGAACAATTCCAGGGAAATCCTTAATTGTCCAGTTGAAAATAGCTGAATAAACGACTGATGCGACCATTGGACCGGATGATTCAATACAAGCTAAAAGAGCGTAAACTTGACCAGCTTCCGATTGGTCAATGATTCGGGAAATTATTGATCGAATGGCGATTGGTAATAAGCCACCAGAAATTCCAACGATAACTGAGATGAAAAAAGCATGAGACTCAAGGATTCCACCTTTAATTGTTAGGGACAAAATCAACGATATCGAACCAATAATTGCGAGGGTTGTGTCAGCCAAGTGAAACTTATGAATCAATATAATGGGCAACATGGAATTGATGAGAGTTGGAATCATCATAACTGCTGAACTAATATAAGAGTAATAAGCAGCATCCCAATGATAAACTTTCTGAGCAAAAGGAAACCCGATTGTCCCTTCACCAATGTGCCCAATTAACATCACGTTCATGGCCAACATTAGATTCCAAATAATTGCTCGTCCGTTATTTGGTCGCTTTCGGCAGCAAACTTTCATCATGGTGGTGAAAGTTGATGGATTGAAAATATCGAACATGATTGGTAAACAACCAGTGGGTTTTTCCATGTTACCATGTTTTTCTTTCACACTGAGTTCTAACGATTTAACCACGTTGTTTTCACCTTTCAATGGTTCCAATTCAATTGTCTGTTCTTCATTGATATCGAGATAAATATTATTCTCGTTGTCTTTTATTGGTAGCATCTTTACTACTTCTTTACACTGTTCGTTGCTATTGTTAATCTTTTGAAACTTATCACCACTGGAATCGAGTTTACTGCTATTAGGATCTTCGAGTGCTTTATCTGCATCATTTAGTAAAAGTAGAATCCAAATCATGGCGATTAATTTACAAGCAAACGCGACGATAAACACTGCCAAGTAATTACGATATTGATCAATTATCCAAGGGCGAAGAGTCAAAATCTTACCACCCAAAGCCGTGGACAAGGTCATTGCTGAGAAAAAAGGTGAGAAACTTTTTAAATCGAATCAGTAAATCATCATATGTAAATTACCCACATGTAAACATGAACAATTCAAAAACAGCAAATCTTGCAGCTCGATATTTGGCCGGAGTCCGTCGGGTAATATAAGTGTATGAACCAGTCATGACAATGAAAAAACCACCGGTGAAACCGTTAGGAAGTGATACCCAGAGTAGATTGTAAATGTCTAATTGCAGAACGAAAGTAAATTGTGGTCGATTAAATGTTGTCATCATTAAGTTAAGATAATTACCTAATTCAAAATAAACCACATTGTAGATTGAAATGAGTTCAGTTAAACAGCCACCGAAACATGGGAGGGCCAAAAGGTACTTCAAATGAGATGGATAAGTGTCCATCCAATAGCCCATGAAAATGGCCAAGATAATTCCCGGTGGAGTTGCGATTAAGAATTGATAGTTTTTAAATGTTGTCGAAAATGTATAAACATCGTTTTTAATTGTCTCATATTGTCCATCTAATTTTTCCAAATTTAAACAAACCGATGGTTCCAATTTAAGTTGATTAATACAATATTTGTCTTGGATAAACTGACTGGTCGGAATACCTGGTGACATGAAACCAAGGGTGAAAAGAGCAAAATAAATGTCCAACCTGAGGAAAGAAAGAAATTCAATCAACTCTGAAAGAGATAATTTTGAAATCTTTTGAAAAATTTTCGACATTATCGACTAATTGTAGAGTTAATTTAGTTTTTAATTGTAAACAAATGAAAAAAAAGTCACATTAACAATGAAGAAGATCAACTAAATCACTTGTTGATTCTGTTTTTGGGAATAACAACATTCTCAATGTTACCAAGTTTTCCAAATGTAAGTTAATATTGTTGTTTTGTCACTTAATCACTGCCAGAAGGTTGATCCTAATCAAATAATCTCAGGGTGATTAAACCACAA
Source organism: Panonychus citri (assembly GCF_014898815.1). Classification (NCBI taxonomy): domain Eukaryota; kingdom Metazoa; phylum Arthropoda; class Arachnida; order Trombidiformes; family Tetranychidae; genus Panonychus; species Panonychus citri. The sequence continues at coordinate 57,578 of NW_026515440.1, forward strand.
GGATATGATTAAATTAAAGGTAAATCAAAGATAATCAATGATTGATCATCATGTTTAGTGGCCAGCTAATAATAAGTAAACTGATATCAATGTTTATCGATCAAACTTATTTTCCCCTCTGATTGATTTTCACTTTAAAATTGTTAATCTAATTTCTCGAGATTTTTAAAGAAAAAGTAAGTTAATCAACCAGTAGATGGCGACCCATTCGCGTTAATTGTTCACCGAGAGAATCAAATGAAATCAAAATGAGAATTTAATTTTCTCTTGTTTCTTTCTCACTTATTTCATTTATCATCGCAATTTTTTGGTACTTGATTGTTGCTTAATTCTGATGATTAGATGATGATGATTATGAGCGATTTAAAAAAAGATCTGATCAATCAAATGAAGAAAATAAAAAGTTTCCATTTATATTCTTGACCCATCAGTTGGATTGATTAACATGAAATCAATTAGAATTAACTAATAATTTTGATTGGAAAATTATTCCAATTGAAAAATAACAATAAATAGATAGAAACAATTATGAATTGAGAATAAGAATAAAATTTAAACAGCAATTTAACCTTGATTGTGATTCCCTGCTGATTAACTTTCTAATCTTAATCAACTTACAGTTACTTTCACGGTCAATTAACAATCAAAACATCACTCGACCATTTAAACAATTTATTTAAATTGCTAACATGAAAATAAAAGGGTTAATAGAAATAGTTAATTGTATTGTTAGATGATTAAATTGTTAGTTAAGTTCAATCATAATCATAATCATCATCATCAGATATTAATAATAATAAGATTTACAAACGTTGTTAATAAATCACTGAATTTTAATCAAGCTGAATAAGTTTTCAATTTAATATGAAAGAAAAAAGTTTAAACAATTAAACTCAAGGGGAATCACTTTGAAGACAATTAAATCTTACAAATTACCTTAATTATTTAAATTAAACACAACTGACTAAACATGATTATCTTAATCAACATTTAAATCTTACAATTATCCTCAATTTTAATTTGATTAAGTCCAATAGTTTAACCATACAAATAAATGTATGTGTAAGTCTGTGAGTTGAAAATAACAATTGCCTCCAGGTAAAAGGACAATTAACTAACTACAATTAAACGACCTTCTCAAGGTGATAATCAGAAAATTATTATAAAGAAAAAAAAATTATCACCAATAATTTTTTCGCCAAGTGAGACAAGTTTTTTTTTCTCGCTTAATTGTGATTAAGTTAATTACTGGTTAAGCTCGTTGACTTCAATGATTGTGATTTAGTATTTTAATTGGCCGTAAGCAGAAATTAAATTGACAAGAAATGTTTCAGTTTTTGTCTCTCTCATCATCATGATAATTATCATGATGATTCAGATAAAATGAAAGTGATAACTCATCATCTTTATTATTGTTGATACCTGGAAATTCAGGTAGAGAAAAATATTTTCGAACAAATTTATTCGACAATCAGTTAATTATTACGATTTATCTTCAAGGTTTCCACTTGTTTTCTGATCATTTTCACCACAATTTTGTCGCTTCTTCATGTTCAATGAAAAGATGACAATTAACTTTGATTAGCTTTCGATCAACTGTTTTGAACGTTAATTGTTTAACGTTTAATGACAATTAAACTTCACCATTGATTATCTCTAGAAAATTTAATGACACAATCAATTCACCGGTAATCACAGTTAAATTGTTACATAGATTATAATGGTTGTCGTGATTACCTAAATCTTTGGGAAATTAACTAATTGTTTTCCCAGAACATTTTTCCAACTCAGCCAATGTAATATCATGTTAAGTTAATTGTGTTTCTAATTGTTGATCTTTTCTCGGGTAACTTTCCAATTGAAGCAAACACCCTTATTGTAATTATCCACTGATTAATTGACTAATTTAATTCATTCATGATCCGATTCAATGTTTACAATCAATTTGCTTTTTTTTTGTTCAATTTCAAACTGAATGGACAAAACTGTTAACACCCAATGAATAGCTAATTACTAATGATAATCAAGATGATGTCCGAGTTAATCAACAATTAACGTTAATTAAACGGTAGTTGAGGTTAATGCCATTGCATTTAATTTAGTATCAGTTTCATCGCAATTAAATATTAGATGTGATTAAAACCTGATTGTTGACCTAAGGTTAATTGTGATTAGCGTAAAGGTTTAATAATTTATTTCATACGTTAACTGATCTATTGAATTAATCATTTTAATTATCATTTTCGGGCAATTAACTTGAGTAAGTGTTAATCATTTACTTAAATCTAATGTTGATTTTTTCACTAAAAGTAACCAAATTGTTGATTACTGATAAATTTAGTAAATTGTTAACCTAATCAAGTTGATTGACCAATAACGATTAGGTTAAGGTTAATGATCTATTTTTATTAATCAATAGTAATCAAAAGTTCAATTGATTAACTGATTCTAACCATAACTCTTATTGCTTCCTGATTATCAAGGAAGTTGATCAACAATCAAAGTTAACAATTAAAAATCTCAAATCAATCAATTGAAATTGCTAATTAATCAATAATTCCTAGGTTTAATAACCACAATTAGTGGAAAGTTTTTTGTTTGCTAATTTAGACTTGATTGTGATTCAGTTGATTGTAATTGTCATCATAATGATCAATTAAACAATTTAATGGTGATGATTATGGTTTTGATTTTATTCAAATCGCAATTAAATTAACTCGCTGGCAATTGCTAGGCATTTAATTACCTAAATCTAATTACAATTCAATTAATATTCATGCCAATAGTTTAACCTTGATTAACTAGCAATTAGATTCACTGAATTTAACACAATTAAATAGTCAACTTGTTGATAAAATATTTAAATCACCAACAAGAAACATCAACACAAGAAGTACAATTGATTACAATTAAGGCAGTGAATTAAGGTAATTAATTAAGGAAACATTGTGAATTTAGTTAACTAATTGTTATTTTGAAAAGTTTTTCGTTTCTTTTTATTTTTGATCACAATTTAAATTGTCTTAAGTTGACGGGAACATGATTAAGTTAATTAAACTTAAATTTGGTTTGTTTGCAAAAAAAATCACATTTATCACAATTGATTAATTGCTAAATTGTTGATAATTAAATAAATAGTTATAAACGGAAGGAAAAAAGTTGTTCCATTTATTGATTAATAATTAAATTAAAAGTTAATAATGATAACTGAATTAAAATTGATTGCAATTACATTTTTTGATTTTTTTTTCGATAACAAAAAAAACATATTCTTGTTTTTGAAGTAAATTAAAAAAAGAGATGATTAAAGTTGAACAATTAAGATTAAGAATGAAATTTGCTACTCTAATCAAGAGACCAGCCTCTTAATTAACGAGAGACAAAATTTTGGATGACAATCAATTTGATTGTTACAATTGTAATGATTAAAACATGAAAGTTAATCCAGATTAATATGATTAGTTTGATATCGTTTTTTTGTTTGTTTTGGTCACTCGACTAAATATTAATGTGTTATTGGGATTAGGAGAAACAAAAAAAGTTAGAGGAAAGTTGGACAATCAGAGTTAATTGTTGACAATTAATCTGATCAGAAGGAAGGGGGAAAACCTTAGAAACTCCATAGGAAAGGTTAAGGGAAAAAAATTCAACAATTATGAGATAATTACCTCATACAACAAATCAGAAGTTAAGGTAAGAGACATGGTGATGATTAAAAGAGAAATTGGGAGAAAAAAAGTTGGAAAAAAGTTCTGATTATAATCATTTCGAATTATTTTTAACCAAATAACTTAAATATCGATAATTAAAGACAATAGTTGGATGATTATGATGATGATGATGGTGATGGTGAATAAGATGATGGTAAGCGCAAGGTGGGCATTGGTCTTCCGTCTCGTCCTTAAATCGAGTTACCCAAAGTCTTGATTGTCCTTTAAATTGTAGCCAATTAGTTTATCCTTAGGTGTTTTCGATATGAAGTCAATCGTGTTTGGTACAATTGATTCCTTGGATTCTAGATGATGATGAGCTTAATTTTATATAACATTTTGTTATGATGGTAATGATGATGTCGTTTAATTTGATAACCTTAATCTTAAATTGTTTGTTAATCCCTCGTTAAATTTACCGAAAAAACCAATAATAATAATACCAATAGAAACAGAAGAAGAAAAAAAAAACTTGTAACAATTTGAAACGAATCAGAAATTGACTCGAATTTGATTGTTTGTCATTCGAATTAAAAATTTGTCATCATTGTTTATTTATTTCTCGAATCAAGGTGAACTTTTCCTCATCTTGTATCGACGTATATTCTCAACCTCTTCAACGAAAGCGGACAAAAGGAAAAGTGTCACTGATTTTCGGTGTGAAGACGAAAGTGATCGAGGTTCACGATTGATCCAAGGAGATGGAAGTGTCGAGGGAACAATGAATCGAACTGGTTCATTACCAGGAATCAACGAGGTTTTTCCTGGTTCTAATGAGGCCTCGACTAAACCATCAGAATCAGAGTCACCGATCGTCGCTAATCCAATAGATGCTCTAATATCTTCGACTAGTTCATCGTTAAGCCAACCTAATGAAACGAAAACAAAAAGTTGGAGTTTTCCAATAGTTTATCAATTAGTTGAATTCAAGACAATTCTTCTTGCTAATTGTTACAATTGGTCGATAATTTACTCACCAGCTATACTCGGTGGTTCGACCCACTTGGGCTTGTTTTCACAAAGATCGATTTTAGCTGAACATTGGATCTGAAAGAAGTGAATCAGGTTCTTAAAGTTTGGAATCGATGGTCGATTTGTTGGCATTCGAAGGATATAATTATCACATAGATCGACCAATGAACATAATCGTAAGAAATCACTGTAAGAGAACAAAAAAGGTAACTTTCGAAATTAGAACTTTTATAAAACAATTTATCGAACTGATCAAGAGTTAACTAATCATCATCAATCATTTACGATTAAAATTTAATGTAACTTGTGGCCTAGAAAAGGGAAATCACTCAATCTAAAGTAAATTCAATTAGACTTACAAATTAAACTGAAACAATTAACAATACATAGTAATAATCATGTTTAATTAATAGCGATCATGAACATGATTAAATTAATGTTCACAATTAACAATCAATTATTATTATGATTGATACAAGAAACAAAAAACGATAATCATCCCAATGATTTCCGTGATTCCCGATCTCCATTGTTAATTCAGTTTCGACCTCAATTTAAATCATTTACCAATAAATGATATTGTGATGATTAGAATGACTTAAAAACACTAATCATTAACTGATTACTTGATTGTCTCTCTCTCTCTCTCTCTCCCTCTCAACAATCAAATCAATTGTGAAAATAGTTAATAATTTAACATGAAAATTGTAATACTACATAATCATGTTGTGTCCCTTTATTTTTACGTAAATGTATTGATTGTTTTTACAAATTGCTCACTGATTGTTATTTAGCCAAATAAATTAACTGATTAAATCAACGGTTAGCAACAGTATCATTAAATTGTAATTGCAATCAATTACTTAACCAGTTTTATATTTGATTATCAAGTCAAAGGAGTTTGATTTTAAATCAACAACACACAAAAAAACTGTTTTTTTTCAGGGCACTAAACACTAATCAGCATCAGAATCATAATTATCATAATCATGATTATAATTGAGATTAGTATCTATTTTAGCATAGCTGATAATAACATGATTAACACAATAATTAATTGTTTGATTAACTGGTCAGGTAAAAATGGACACACACTATTGAACCCTTTTACTAAATTGTAACCCATTGATAAGGTTCAAGTTGTTTTTTTTTACCTCACTCATTGATCAAGTTTAATTTTCATTCATGATTTAATTTAATTACAAGATTACAATTTAAATTGTAAGATACATAATCAATATGAACCGTTTGTTTTTTCATCTTGAAAAAGGTCACAATTAAAGTGTTTAAAGCAAAGAAAAAGTTAATTGTTTCAATGGCCTGAAAATTGAAACAATTTAGATTAATTTGATTCTTCAGTGTTGTGATTTTGTTTCATTATTAATACTATTTGTTAATTAACTGGAAGCAACAATTAATGAGATTTAAATTGTTACAATTGAAACAAAATTTTTACTACTACTAAATTGATTATTTGTCATTGATTAAACTTTGAATAATTGTGCAACAATTTAAACTAATTATTATCATTGGAATTGTGATTACCTTTCAATAATTATAATTAACTTCCTATTTAATGACAAATTATTAAATAATCAGTTAATCATTTCCTGTTTCCAATCTTATATATGATTAATAAATTGTATAATCAATTCATTGTCAAGGTTGGATCATAAAGAAATAAATTAACAGACAGATTTACAATTAATATCAATGAAAAAAAGCTTAATGATTAACTGATTGTGATAACAATTAACAGTAAACTTATCCAATATCTGAGTAAATAAAAGGAAACAAATTGTTACTAATTAACAATTAACATATTTGATTGTATTGTATTGTTTTTTATTATAATCTGATAGTTTTGAGTGTAGCATATGCAATGATTATAAACAATTAAGTTGATTAATCAACAATCAAAGTCAAATAGTTCAAGTTCATTATTAATCTAATGTAATTAACTCTATACCTTGAAAGGCCGTCTCAATATCTGATCATCTTAATCATGATAACTGTTAATTGTCTGATTAATTGCTGAGTCTGGACAACCAGAAACCATTTAATTTAATCATCATCATCATTGAATCATCTTTAACTAATTAATTCAATTAAAACTATGGATTATGTAAAAACATCAGCGTAAGAAAAATACTCAACAATCAATTTTCAACAATTAACATTCATTTTTGGTAAATCATGTTTTCTTTGAATAAATTGTACGAAACAATTAGCTAATCATAATCATCCTAATTGAAGTTCAAGGTTCCAACACTTTCACAATTTAATCAACTTTTTTTTTTCTTACCTTTTTCCTAATCATGATTAACTAATACACTTTTTAATGTAGACAAACATACACACAGTTAATTGTAATTAAAAATAATTCATCTCATGTTGATTATGATTGTAATCAACTACAAGGAACAAATTAATCATTATTAACAATTAACACCAACATTTTAAATTGTTAGTATATTATGTCAAGTATAACAATTAAACAAGAAAACCAAATAATATGACAATCAAGATTAATGGTCACAATTTAATGAAATCACAATATGAGTGATTAACTTAAAGTAAATGATATTGTGTGGATATGAATTAACTTGATTGTTCAACTGAATAACAATTAAAAAGAGAGAGAGAGAGAAAAATTAAATTAAGGGTTTTAGAGAAACTAATTGATTGTTACAATTTACAAATCATTCTAATCGATATCAGTTTAAGCTTTGGCCTGAGAATTTGATTGTAGTTAATTGTTTAGATCATTGATTTAATCCGATTCCGGTTTCAAGATTGTCAACCTCGACTGTCTCCGGAAAATGGTTATGATTTAAAGACAACAACAATTAAACAATTTAACCCTATCCTCCAATGCTAATTAATTGTTGATAATCATAATCAACAATTATCCTTCGGGATAACTTTGATTTTCTAACGGAAATCAAATCATTTAATTGTAATAAAAGTTTTCTATTTACTTTGTGTTGGTGTTTTTTTCGTATTTATAATTTTCCAAGTTAATTAACAATTTGAAGCCTTCGTCTGTTTTTCTTGTCTACACTTTGATTAAATTGCGATTGTTATAACTATTGCACACCAACAATTAACTAATTGTTGATGACAATTTACATCAATAAAAAGGTAAACCCAGAAAACCAAGACAAAACATCAAACCAGGAATCTGATTTTTTGTTTGGTGGTTTAGGTTTTCATTTGTTCAATTCAGTTCATTTCACTTTTCTATTAAATATATAATTAATTCCTGTACTTTTTTTGATCACTCTTCAGTTGATTAACTTTTTCTTTCTCTAAACTTAATTGTTACAATTAAAATCGACCTCCAGTAAAAGCAGTTTAATCACTTAACCAGCTAATAACTCATTGGATTGAGAGAAAGGGAAGAAAAAAACTTTTCAATTTCTAAGTTTTTTTTTTATTGATTCAACGACAACAATTAACAATTAAAAAAGACCTAAAACTAAATGATAATATAATCAGATTAGATTTTAATAGTAATGTTGAACCTTATCACCATTGGTCAACAATTAACTAATTTTACCAAGTTCAAAGTCAAAGTCCCTTGTTTTTTGATTGTCAAGACAAAAGCAAATCAAATTAAGTTGATTGAGCGATCTGATGAAAGTCTATTACTTTTATTACTTAAGCTAATAGTTGATCGGATTAGATGATGGATTAATTAATTGTTATCTCTTAATTATTTCGTCTCTCTTACCTGAAATGGATTGGAAATTGTTCCTTGGTCTGAAGCCAGGCCATTTCGAGGAAATAAACTGACGGCGATTGTAATGCTTTGATAATCACTTCCAGTGAATGCCAATTCCTAAGTTTCCGTAATACACAAGCAACCTGATTGATTAAACGATTAACAAACAATTAGATTAATAATTTGTATTACCATTCGTCAACTGAATCAACTAATCATAGGTATCACTGATTTAACCACTCAGCTGATTATGATTGTCACAGTTATGACATTTCCATTCAATTGAAGTCTCTACATGTTATTCAATTTGATTGATTGTCTATTTGATAAGTTTTTTTGTTTTAACAATCTCTTGTTATATTATTGATTGTTACAAACAATACAAGTGACAGAAATTGACATAATTAGCTAATTAAAAATACACCAAACGTTTAAATAATTAGACAGGTAAAATGTAACTAAATTGTATCAATAATGAAACAGAAAATTATACTGACACTACAATTAACTGATTAGTATCTAAGCAGAAATTAAATCAAATAGACTTACAATCAACACAAATTTTGCCCTTCAATTAATTATGTCATGAATGTGTTTAATCCGATTGTAAGCAGCAAAAAAAAAACTAATTGTAACAGTTAAATTGTTGAGATAATTAAGATTTTAAGAATCGATAAAAAAGTTTTTTTATTCTACCCTTGAATTGATCAACTGTTAATCCAAGAAAACCGGAAGGTCGAGGGTATTTAATGTAAAGGTAATTTAGCAAAAATCTATCAATCAAAATATTATTAATTTAATTCAGGAAGTTAAATGGATGATTAGAGTAAAATAATAACTGAATTAAAGCTAATCAATAATAACTAATTAGTTTACAATGAGCCCAAAAGGGATCAAAGTAAATTCTTGAAAATGAAACAGGTAAAGTTGCCGAAATCACTGAATAATAATGTTAATATATATTTGATTGATTCTGTGGTGGAAAATGAATGAAACTTTTTTAGTTCAAGGATTGGAGATTTAATTGTTAATTTAGTTAATTAACTTACTTCGATGAAGGCTGCAATCTTACGAGCCTGTGATTCTGAGCTTGTTTCTCGGTTTATCACTTGGCAAACCAGTTTTTTGACTTGATCACTAAACTCTAATAGAGTTCGGATACCATTGAGATCATCGGAATCCTGAGTAAGTTCAGAGAAAAGAGAGAAAAAAATTCATTAAAATTTTGATTCCATTTGAATAAAAAAACATAATCAAAAAGTGAGAAAGAAAAAAGCAAATCCCAATCAAGACAAACAAACACTACGATTCCAAGGATACGTAATTAAATCAATGAGAAAGCAATCAATTTACAACGAGTCTATTTCATGATATTCAGGGTGAATATTTACCGAATACACTTAATATCAGAGTTTTATATTTAAATTGATTCATTCAGTTAAATTATCAATGATAATCATCATGAACATTGGGTGAACGTCATCAACCTTTAATTTGATTTCTTTTTTTCGTTGAAAAATTACTTTTTTTATACTTGTAATCTTAATCAATAATTAAGATAATTATCAATTTAGCTTTTGTATTATTGCTTGATCATGATGGTTAATCAAGATTCTACATGATGATAACCTTGACGAGATTTCAAAGATTAAGAGGATGATACAAAGTCGATGGTTGTGAATGGACAATTCAAACGAAATGAAGGAAAGAGAGAGAGAAAACTGGATTAGAACTTTTTTCTTTTTCTCTTTTTATCCTGAGTAAACCCTTTCATTTTGTTCAACAGAAAGGAGGACATATGATGAAACTGAATCTTTCCATCATGGTGGGCATCATGTTCATCGTTAGAAGCTCATGATACTGATGATGTTGAGGAGGAGGAAAAGGGTTAATTTTACCAAGAAATTTATATCCCAAGGAGTTTTGGTTATCGTAACTTTTTTTGATAAAGTTTTCTGATAAAAAGAATTTTTTTTTCTGATTCGTATTATTAATATTATACATGATAGATATGATTAAGTGAGTCACACTAATCATGATTAAGGTTAACAAAACTCTGTCAATAATCAACATAAAAGTGAGAGGAAAATAATTATTATTTGATAATCAGTGAGAAAACCTTGATTGTGATGTGATCATAATGATGAGATTTTTAAATTAATCCTGTTGATTATTCTGATTCTGGTACAATTTATAATATTTACAGTTTTCTATCATGAAAAAAAAATTGAGGATAATTAATTTCAATTAATATCTCATCATCATCATCATCGCATGTTTTACAATATATATAACTGATTATTCAACAATTAAAAATAATCACAATCATAATAAATTTTACCGTTAATTGGGTGACTCTATTTAGAAAATTTTTCCATCTTCATCCTGATTAACTTGATTTCTTCCTTAATCAATATAATCAAAGTTTAATAATAGTTTTAACTTTTTCGATCTCATAAGACAATTAATTAAGAAACAATTATCATAATGTAATTAATCAGAATCATTTCTTTTGATTGCAATATAATCAGATTAATGATTTTCGATTAACTTGATTAACAAGATAATGGATCAAGTTGAAATAATATAATTTTCCAATTCTAATTATGTGCTAATATTTATATACACAAATATTACTATTAAATGATTGGTAACTCTTGCTAGAGATGATTTATTAATTGTTAGAAACAATTAACAATCTATTAGGTCAAGGACAATTTATTGATGACCTAGAAGCATCAATGTAAATTGTAATCAAGAATTTTAATTTTTAATCATTAATAAGAAAAATTTCAAACAAAAACTTCAATTTCCTTTGATTTAAAGTCCATCATTTGTTATTGAGAAACTTGTTACAATCAAAGTGAATTAATTTCATTTTAATGACTGAATAATCAAGGAATCAGATATTTGATTGTTGATTGAGTCTCTCTCTCTCACACTAATTTACTCACAAAATTTTCGGGTATATTGATCATCAAAAACTACAATAATTAACTAATTGTTTCTGTTGTCAGGATTCAACACTCAAGTTATTGGTGTCGACAGGTAACTGTTATCATGTTAATCGTTTCCTTTTTGAAAAATTGATTGTTACAATTAGCAGCTTTGAAAATGTTGAAAACTTAATTGTCATCAAATTATCATCATAATCATTTATATTACTATTGATTGTTTAGTATATTTATATATTGATATATTTCAAGGGGAAATTGATAAGAGAGAAACGGAAGTGTAGTAAATTTGATCAGCAACAATCAACGATTTTCAATGTTAAACAATTAACTTGAAATTTACTTGATAAGTTCAACGATTAGACTCTTCATTGATCAAATAAAACACTCACACAATTAACACAATCAATTTTATTCATCTCATTTATCCTTGGCCTAATTACGTTAATATAACATAGAGCTTGAACAAATTGTGTTCATATTTTTGGTACAATGTTTTCATCTCAATGGAGGGAAAATGGTGACGATATTGATGGAGATTTAAAAATAAAGGTAAAAATGATCAAAAAAATGATAATCATCATCAACAATTCATATAAATGATTACCTTTATTGTCATCTTAAATCATCAAGGTGAGTTTGACAATAGAAACATTGACAACAATGTAATTTAATCATCACTATCATTTACCATCAACAACTCCTCCCAAAAATCAGGTAACCTGTTGATTCCCAATCATCATCATCATCGTAATCATTATAATCATTGTGACATGTTAATTGTTAACCTTTTAGTTTGCTAATTGTTGTCAACAATTAAACAGTCTCTCAATTGATTGGCAGTGTTTATATTTGATGAAAAAGTTTCACAATTTAATTTGCTTTCCCATCGTTAGGACTTTCTTTCAATTAAACATTTTCACCAATGGATTTAGTTAATTTTATTATGTATACAACACTAGTGATTAACGGCAATCATGGTGATTATCATGATGATGATTAAGACTTAATCAAGGCAAACTGTAAACAATTAAGACCTTGTATCTTGGAGTAGGCAATAGTTGATAATCAACTTGATTATGATTGAATCATTTCAATGTGAATATTTTTTTTCTCATCATCATCATCATTATTATTACAATGTATTTGATTATTGTGATGATACTTGATGATTTAATTGACTTTAATTGTAATTTAGTTTTAAGGTAAATATTTGATTAATAATTAAAGGTAAAGCCCAAAAAGTTTGTTGTTATTTTGTGTATTCAATTGTTTGCTAATTGTTGTTGATTAGTATTTTCTTGTTTCATAATCAACTATATTCATTAATTGAGACTATCATTGATTATCATAATCAATTGGCACTCTAAGGGTATAATATTAATTGTCATCATCATCATTTATGATTAGTTAATTTTTTTGTTTCATATCAAAAACAAATTAGGTCAATATTTGATTTATCAATTATGAGAAAGATCAACAATTAATACAACCTTGACCCTTAATCATTAACTATCATCAACATAATTAACTGTTTAATTTACTAATTAATCTGATTTTTGATTAATAATAATATTATTCAACGAGATTCAGAACTCATCGATTGTTAATCTTGATTGTAACTGGTTAACTAATCAGTAGTAACAATTTAAATTACTACAATCATATTAAGGTTAGAAAACCAATCTCATCAATCATAATTTTGTTTTTACTGTTGATTTTTTTTGTTCCAACAATTAATAAATGTAGTAATTAAATCCAGAAATATAAGTATATTTATATTTGATTGTAACAATTAGAATTGGTAATTAAATTGGTTCATTAGAAAGTGAATTGAGAAATTAAATGTTCTGTTGATCAAATTTTGTTTTTCTCTTTCGATTTGATTAACAAATTGATTGTAACTTTTAATTTAGTTGTCATTTAATTTTTAACTCATTAGTTATTGATTACCAGCCCAATTATTCATTAATCAGTTAATCATCACAATCGGTTAATTTTGATTGTGATGATTAACTGATTGATTTTTGATCAGTATTATTATTGGAGCTTGATTGAGTTTCTTTTTCCTCTTCCTTATTAACCATTTACTTTAAATTGTTAAATTGTTAATTCCTAATTTGGTTGAAACTTTTTTCTTCTTCGTATTCAAACAATTAACTAATCAATAAGCCGATATTATCATTATTATAATGGTTTGAGATAATTAAAAGTTAATTAAGTTCCGGTCAATATTGTCCTAATTAGATTGTTATTGTCTAAAATCACAATTAAATCATTATTTAATCATTAAAAATAAGCTGAGTGAAAATCAATCAACAATAAATAAATTAAGGCTTAATTGTGATTCAATTATAATCAATCAAATTGACCGGACTGATCAAACTAATCATTTTAGTTTACTCTTAGTAATTATTCAATCTAAATTGTAATAACTTTAATTACTCGAGACAAATTGACCTAATAATTAAAATAAAAACAATGGATTTACATGATTAATTAGATGAAACAATTTAGATTTCTAATTGTTTCAGAATAGTAAATCAGTTGAGAATCAATTGATTTTGAAACCTTTGATTGGATAATTAACACACAAAAAAACGTTGATTAGTTGATTAAATCTCAATTTGTTAATTGTTTTTCCAACAAATTCATACAAACAATTAATTTACTTTCATTCCTTGATTAGTGATTATAATCACTAATGATGATCAAGATGATTAAAAAAGCAAAGGTAAAAAAAGCTTGAGAAAAAATTGATTGCTACTAATCATTGATAATGATTATGAGTGTTGACCTTTGGCTTTTTGTATCTGACCGGAAGAGGAAGTGATAATGAGAGAGAGAGAGGATGTACTTACAAATCTTTTAAGTCTACCAAGAACTAGGGCTGACATCTCTGTGGGTTTTATGTGAAGATAGAGATCTTTGTCTATGGTGGTTAATTGCATGGCAACTGAAATTGGATTAGAGAGTTTAATCCGTTGGATTAGTAATCGTGATCGTGTTGTTGGCGACCATAAGATGCGATTTTTACGTTTCCTTTGGCGAAGTTTCTTCAATTCATATAAGCTTTTCGATCCCGATTCACGGCCGAATGACCCACCGGGTGAGGAAGATGAAGAATAACCATCATCAGAATGATGGTCAGTGTAAAAAGATGATGATGATGATGAGGTGGTTGAAGAGGAAGAGGATGAGGCTGATGATGAGGATGAAGATGATTTACCAACTTTCTTATTGTTGTTGTTTTTCAATTTATTTTTGGACAAAAGTTTGAATGCTTCCTCAGTTCGAGCGTCTAACCAGCCATCGTTGAAACGACCTAACTGATCTAGATCAAGGTCGGAATTACGCCGACGATTGGCAAATGATGAGGATGAGGATGAATGATGATGGGAATAGGAAGATGTTGAGGGAAATGATAATGAGGATGTTGTTGGAAGAGGGGAAGGTGATGAAGAGGAAGAGGTTGATGCTGCTGATGAGCAACATGGTGATGATGATGATGCCAATGAAGATAATGATTGTTTAGATTGTGATAATAATCTTGAGGATAGACGAGGATTACCAAGATAATCGTAATCTGTTCTTGAAGATAAACTCAATGGAGATACAGTTGACTGTTGAAATGATGTTGAACATGTCAGGAAACCGGAAACAGATGAACTCAGGTTAAGTTCTGAAGTGTATCGACGAAGTGGAATCCTGGAACCAGGGCAAAGAATTAAATCTTTTTCCAATGAACATAAAGGTTGGGCTAAGATTCCGTTGAAAATTTCGTTCGTTTTACTTGGAGTTTAATAAGAAATAATAATCGACAAAAAGAGAGAGAGAGAAAATTTGATTAGAATATTAAAGTGATTAACTAATTAGAATTGCAAACAATTAGAGGAAGAGGAAAACAGGAAGATAATTAAATTGAAGATGATGATAATTGGGAACACGAGACAGATAAGAGGAGATTAAGATTCAGGATTAAGAAATGAAAATGTTGATGACAACTGAAAAAAAGGTGAATTAGTTTAATTTGATTGATGACAAAAAGATCTGGATTGTTTATAATGTCTGATTGATTAAGTAAATTAAACTGTTTGCCAACAATTAAGAGTTTCCAATGTATATCATTTGGTGAAAGTTTAATTGTTGTTGTTCATTGGATCCAATCAATACATCAAATTGGTATTGACCTTGGTGCTTTAATTATATTAGCAAAAAACTAGCCAACGATTGACTTTTTGACAGTAACAATTAATCCAGATTGTTATTAATAATAGCAATCAACTTGTGATTAGCAATTAACACTGATGGTAGTTGATTTAATTTGTATTTCGGTTTACATTTGCAATTGAATAATTTGATTTAAAATAAGTTTCTATGGGAAAACCTTGAATAACAATTTAAACTAGATTAATTCAAACTATTCATCTATACCTGACTAATCAACAGCAATTAAATTTTCATTTTGTGTCAGTTAATTGCTCTGTTGACAGTTAATCAAATGTTTTATACATAAATTTAACTAAAATGGATCACAATAATCATCATTATCATCACAATTAACTCAAACAATCTAATATATGTGTTGATTGTATTGAAAAGCTGAAAAAATTGACCTTCTAAATGTCAACTATCAAAAGTTTAATTGTAATTAACAATTGATAATAAAATTTAGTTATATTACAATTAAACTAATCATTAACGTTTAATCAGTTTTCACTATTAAAATAAATTGTTGTAAAATAGATTCACTTTAAAGTATAATTGTAATCATAATTTAACCTTTTTTTTTACTATTAATTGTCCGTTAACCTTGAAATTCAAGATGATTTACTAAATTGTTAATTGTGACGATATAAATAATGTATATTTGTGATTACCAATAATAAATTTCTAATCATATATTATATTTGATTCCTATTATTTTTAGTAATTGTAAAGTTTATAACTATTAATATTTAGTTAGAAACTTTTTCGTTACGATAAAAGTTTCGATTTGAAAATCTATTTAAAGCAACAATCAATAAGGTTCCTAACAATTTAAATCATCATTAATCATAAAAAATAGCATAATTTATTAATAACATTGTCAAGTTGGTAAACTGTTATTTTAGTTAAATTAAAAATCATTCATATAACAATCAGTAAATTGTTGTATACAAAAAAAAACTAATGATCTTAAATCATGATTAGTTTACAATTTAAATATAAACCATTAACTAAATCATTGAGATTAAGGTTAATTTTTGTTTTTTGCAATACTAATCTCATGTAATTATAACATTAATATGATTAGTAGAAAACTTTTCCAGGGTAATTTTAAAAGATTGTCAATCAATTAATTAACTAATCATCATGACATAATTATCAAAAGTAAATCAACAAAAATCAACAATTATCGATATGTTTAAGAAAAAGTCAATGAGGTTTATTGGTAATACAAATGAATTGTGGTGTGATTTTAAATGGACAGAGATTGGAAAGTTTAATTGTTGATTGTTTATTAGGTTAAACAATCAAAAACATTTTTGATTGTAACAATTTGGATAACAAATAAACAAACAATCAAAAAAAAAACGATGATGATGATAATCAAAATTAATATTATAGACAAAACAATCAAGCTCAAGGTTAATATACATTAGCAACTAATTATGATCCAGTCGGAAAGTTAATAACAATCAAAGTACATTAACAATACTGATCTTCAGATGATGATGATTATGATGATTTAAATATACAACAAATAGTAAACAGGTAAGTAAAGTTTAATTAACTAACAAGATGAGAGAGAGAGAGAGCTAAAAATCAACATATTGATTCAATTTCCTCAAACTGACAATTTTCTTGGTGATTAACAAACCATAATCACCTAATCAACGTGAATATCCTTGGGATGTGGAGTTTAAATCATTGGAATCATCATCATCATCAATATCAACAAGTAGATTGATAAAAAAGACATGAAAACAAATAAAACAGCAAAACCACAACATTGATTAACTTTTGATTATCATTAACTGATTATTACAATAATCAACAATTTAATCATGAACTTTTGATTACCTTGTCTTTAGTTTTATAACCTGACCTTTTTCAAGTCAAGTATCTCATTGAAAACTGTTTGTCAAAGTTGTTTGTATGTTGGTGTTGATGATGATGATGACGATGATTAATAGTAAATGTAGTACAATTTATTTTCATTAAAAGGTAAGCATGTTGATTTTAATTGTAATAATCGGGAAAGAAAAAATCTAAAGCAATCAAATGGTAAATTAAATGGGAAAAGTAGAGAAAAAGATTGAAAAAGTTTCAATTAGTTTGCGAAAAAAGAAAAGAAAAGAAAAAGTTTTTCCAAATGAAATCAGAATCTCTTTTTTTTTCTTAATGAAGTTTCCCTTCAATTCTGTTGATGAATTTTCATTTTTTTCGCTCGACAACAACTTGTATCATTTATTACAACTATTGATTAATATGTTATGATGAATTCATCATAAGAATCGAAAAACTTGACAAAAAAACAACAACAACCGCATCATCATGATCGTCACCATAATCAAAATGTGAATCATTTCTGAAAACTGTTAATTGTACAATCAAATCAATTTGAAAATAACCAGGACATGCGAATGACTGTCATTCATTTGTCTTGATTGCTATTGATATAAGGTTTCGATGATGATGTTTGTTTGTTTGCTCGTAATGGTGTGATGATTAAATCACAAGCTTTCAGATAAATTGTTGTTGTTTTATATTATTGCAATAGTTTAGTTAATTGTAAGTGAAAAATTGAATTTCATTTTTCAGGTTAAATGTGTAAATGGATAGTTGTGAATGAGATCATGGGTTTTTGCCATATGATCAGTGAAACAACCAGGAAGAGAGAGAGAGAGAGATGAAGATGAAGATGAAGATGAAGATGAAGATGTGAATTAGTGAGAGAGTGACATAGGACTGAGGTTTTATCTTCATTTTCATCATCAATATGATTACATTATGGTTAATTAACAAATGAAAGGTAAACCGTTATATTAAATAATATTATTAATAATAATTCAACGACAAATTAAAGGTAAACAGGGATTAAGGCTGAATGATAATCAATTAGTAATACAAATTGAGTTCAATTGATTAGATTTACTTGAACATAATCTGTACATTATGACAATGATGACGATTAGATTACCTTACAATTAACTAATCATCTTGTTATCCCTCTCAATCTCCATGTTTCTGTTAATTGAAATAATTAAAACCTTTTTCATGGATCAACCAATTGTAAAATCCAAATCTCCTTAAATCAACCATAGTAACGATTAACATGTTAATTAGTTAATTAAAATTAGTACATATATGTATTGATCTGGAATCAACATTTTCCTTTCCTCCCGTTAATTAATAAGTTTAAATATAAATTAGCTAATTAATCAATTAAAATTTCGCAATTCTAATTTTCCAATATCTTTGATATTGTCGTATTGATGATTGATCACTTTTTATTAACTTGTTGATTAAATTTTAACAATCAATTCAATCTTAATCAGATCCATTTAGTGTTCATAATCAAGTGATATAATGGTAATAACAATTACAATAATTACTATAATAATAAGGATTAATTAAGGTTCTTAATTAGTTAATAAGTGTTAACAGTTAACCTTTTTTTTCTCAATAATTTAATAATAAGTTAAAGTCCAAATCTAAATATAATCTAATTGAATAGTGATTAACTAATCATGTTTAATGAAAATTAAGAAAAAAAAAGTTAACGAGTTATAATAATAACTGTTAATCTGTTTGTTTTTTTAAATTGCTAATAATTTAATAACTTTCTAAAATATATAATTAATTGATTACATTTTAAAAAGATGAATTAACAATCAAACACCAGAATAGATTAGTTGGTTTTGGCGCTTTTTTAATTAACATCCTTACCCTGGATTAGATTAATGTTGAAAAAGTTGTTGACAGAATTTGTGAAATTTTGTCTCGATACTTGAGGAAAAAAGTATGAAAAGATTATCGGTCTAGGAGATTAAGTTTTTGCCCTTAGGGAAAAAGTTAATCCCATGGTTAATATGATTATAAATGGGTTTTCTCTTGGAGTCAATGATACATTTGAACCAGAAAAAAATAGTAACCAGAATTTTTTTGGCTGTTCGTATGTTCGGGTGGGTGCTTGTTGTTTTGTCTGCCACCTCTTCCTACCTTTACAAACATTTACCTGACTGACTAACTAACTGACTGGCTGATTGCTACAGTTAATTTAAATGCTAATATTAAATTGCAATTAGTTGAGTTAATTGTGAAAATTGATTCTCCTGGTGAAAAATAGGAGCTAAAAGTTTTAAGAATATTGAATGACAAATGAGAAACAGGAGATATCATGTAACGAATTTGGTTTAGTATTTGATTCTTATTGATTATTGAAATTAAATCAAGACTGGAAAAGCTGAAAGGAAGAGGAAGAGAGAGAGAGAGAGGAGAGAGAGAGAGAGAGAGAGAGAGGTGATTCTAATGATGATAAATAAACAAGGAAGGTGAAAAGTGGGTGGTGATTCCTAATTAGTGAAAATTCATCAGTCAACAAGGTGGAAAAGGTTAAAATCTTGGAGAAATGATGAAATTGTGTTAACGGGTTTTTCCCTTGAAAAAGTTGATTGAAAAAACTTTTTTTTTTACTCATCATCTTGAATGAAAACATGATCAATGAATGGCAAAGGTGAAAGGAAAATGAAGGTAAAAGGTTGAAGGAGTAAGAAGAAAATGAAGATGAAGATAAGTAAAAGATGAAAGTTTAGGATTATAACCGGTCCTTTAAGACACTAAAAAGGGGTTAAAGTTGGAACAACAATAACAACAAAAAAAAGGTTATATTTACCTGATATTGACCTTTGGTCTCTGTCTTGTCCAGTATTGGTTATCATGGTCAGAAGGTGATGAGACCTTATTTGATTCCCATTTATCAGTGATATTGGATGAAGATGCAGTTGAAGTGGAGGGAAAACATTTACCTGTTTCCTGTTTACCTTTTGAAACTTTTTCAACGGGTTTACTTTCAACTCTATCACCTTGACTACTGACACCATCGTCGACATCATCATCATCATCGTCATCACTACCTGTGCCACAGAGTATTACTGTTGTATCATTTTCAACAATTCTTCCACCACCTTTATCAATGTGACCAGTGGAAATACCTTCACTTGTTACATGGTAACTTTTTCTTGAACCATAATTGGAAACTAATTCAGTTCGTGATTCGGGTCTAGATGAAGGTGTAACTGACCGGGGTGATGGTGATACTGAACTGGCTTGAAGTGACCCATACCCGAATGAACTTCCGGTTTCAATACCTGCAACTGAGGTTGATGAACATGAAAGGGATGAGCAACATGAGACAATTTCACCATCGGTTGAACCAATACCCTCTTCACTCATTGAATCTAAACTTTTAGCACTTTTTGAAAGTTTAGTTAACTTTGATTTTAACTTTTCAGTTTCATCCTCATCAAGTGATAAAGGTAATTGTCCATGATTGTTACCATTAATGGTATTGTTATTATGAGTAACAATTAGATGATTGTTATTATTGATGTAATTAGTTGATTTACTTTGATGATTGTTACTGGTGACAGTAGATGATAAAACTTTATCAATTGAACACATTTCCAATTGAGTTGTTGGTTTGTTGGTGTTACTTGAACGTATCCGTGATGCTGATAGACTCAAATCGTGGTCTCGATATTTCATCTTAATTGTGTTGATAATTAACAATTTGTCTAATTGTGAAAGATAAAAGAGAAACAGTTATATATATAATAGTTAGAATTGGAAAGAAAAACAAAATGATTGATAAACTAATCGGTGGTCATTAAGATTAACAGGACGAAATTGAACTTGATTGTTTGGGTGACAAGATGTGAAAACGAAAGCAAAAAGTTTAATTAATTGCACAAGGAACTTGATCAATTTGAGGATCACAATTATTTGGCTTTAAAGTTGATTGTCGATGGAAATTAAATAACAAGGTAACAGTTGATTGGAAAAAGATGATGAGGATGATGAAGATAACGATGAAGTGAAGGTAAGAATAGATTGACTGTGGGTTAAAAAGTCCATGGGAATGAAGATGAGAGTAGAGAGAGAGAGAACGAGAGAGAATATGAAGGAAGAGAAGGAGGAAGATGAAGAGAGAGAGAGATGTTAATCTTCTTAGGTTAATTCTATTTCTCTTTGTAACAAAATTAAAAGAAGAAAAAGTTTTTTATGTTTAATTGTGATTCTAATGATTGTTGTTGATGGTTTAGTTGTTTAGAAATGATTGAATTCACTTTGCTACTTGATTCTTTCAATTCTTTCACAAACAATTTACTTCAACAAGTTTTTTGAGAGAGAGAAGGAGCTGAGGGAGAATATAACACTCATTCATCTTCTCACTTGTCTCTCTTTCTTTCTTTCTTTCTTTTCCTCTCTTTCTTATCTTCATACTCTCTTTTCACAAATTTAAAGGTGTCACAGTGAAAAAAGAAAGAGCTGAAAGAAGAGAGAGAAAGAGAGGCGGAGAGAAGAGGGAAGAGAGAGAGAGAGAGAGAGAGAGAGAGAGAGAGTCTAAAACTGTCAAGGTAGAGGGAGTTAGAATGAGGGAGATAATGATGATGATGAAAATAATGATAGAGAGGGAGAAGAGAATGATGAAAAGGAGAGTGAAAATGAAAGAGAGAGAGAGAGAGCTGATAAAATAGAAAGAGAATAAATTGTGTTCGAGTCTAAAATTCTTGGAGAAAAAAAAGTTCTGAATCGATGAAATTGATCATGATGATAATCAAGATGAAGATTAATTAATGATTCGTCTTTTAACTAATTCCAATCAAGTTAATTAATTGATCAGGTCACTGTTCGGTTCAAAGTTCTCGATTTTATTTATTCAGCTATGGTTTCAATCAAGTGTGTTAAATGGTTAATTAACTAATAGCTCTAAATGAACTTGATTATTGGAGTCAACACTAATCAAGACACGAAAGAATCAGCGAAACATCAGAAACTAAATTAGTAAACAATTAACACAGAGAAAACACCAAACAAAAAGCTAAAAAATCATCTTAATTGTCAATGAAAAAGTTGATAATCATCAAGGTACTTTGTTCAAGCCTCTAAAAGTTACATAATTAATTGATCTCAATGAATTAACAGATATCATCAATGAATAGTAATTAATGTGAATACCCAAAGAGATTATTATAAATACACAAAAATATGATGACAATTAAATCATTAATCAAATCAATGAGAAAAAAAAAATTTGTCATCAAAACGTAATAAATATAAATGATTACCTACAATGGAAAACAATTAAATTAAAGTGTTAATCATGAAAATCTAATTTTACCTCAATCAATGGAGAGATCATGTTGTTAACTTATGTAGAGAAAAATAAATCCAGTAGTAAACAATTAAGAATAGACAATCAACTAATTGTCACCAGTGGAAAATGAAAGATCTTTGTGATATCATGGTGATTCGTATCTCTAATATTACATGAGTGTATCAATTAACAATAACACAATCAGATAACAATTAATTCATCTGTTGATGGAATATGAATCAAGGATGAAACAATGAATTATGATTACAGGAATTTAGGAATAATAGAAAATTGGACTTCCCGGTGTAATAATAATCTTCATGGTGATTCAGTTAATTTCACAGTTTTCACCTTCAAATCTGAACTTCTTATTGTTTGCATAATATAAAATATTCCGATTGTTACATGTTATCCGAATACATAATAGTTTCTATGTAATTTTCTTGTCTTTTTCTTGCCCTTGGCTGTTGATCAGTTAATTGTGATTCTTAATTATGACATTCGGAAATAAACTAATCAAAAATGATTACGGAATTGTTTTTGTTTCTTCTTTCAATTAGATTCGATTCTTATTTCTTTTCATCGTCTTCTCAATCAACTCAATCAATCAATTCCAATTCTATTATTATTATTGATAAAATCTTCCTATTAATTCAATTCCCCTGCTGATTTATCTTATTCAATTCCATTGTACCAATTAAATTGTTCATTAATCATATATATATACACCTGAAAACTGAAGACTGTGATTTAGATTAAATTGTAAACAATCAACTCACAATAATGTCCAATGTTAATCAGTTAGTCTATTGTTGATTAGACTTAGATAATTAAAAATAAATGATTACTTACTTGTCTTTTATGGTATCCAATTGATTTGATTGTTTGCTCATTCATTTGATCACTTTGGTGGACACAATTAGAAACACTTGACCAGTATGGAAAGTGGAAAATAACTGGAAAATGTTGATGATATTTGATGTGTTTAGATGATTCTAGAGATGGTCAATGTGGTCAAGAAGAAGAGACGAAAGTTTTTTTTTTCGAATGTGAAAACAAAAAGTTTGACCATCTAACTGTTGTTTGATTGGTCAAGGAAATAATTTAGCACTCAAATTGGTGAAAAAAAAAGTCTCGTTCTTGTATTGGAATAGCAAAAGATATGTAATTTCGTATACAGAGATAAATATAATACAAAGAGTATCCGTTTTACTTTGCCTTAGGGGTAAAGGTGATGAGAATGAGGATGTGGGACAAGTTAAAGATGATGGTCACTTACCTTTGGTCATTTCTCTCCTCTTGGATTGGTCATTGGTAAAATTGAAGACCAGAAAGATGACCAAATGTTTTGCTGAAAGGTTTTCGTTAGCTCTCTCTCTCTCTCTCTCTCTATGTACCTCTGGCGTCTTCAGTTAATCACAGTAGTTAATCATTAGTTAGAGATGGAGAGGAAGAAGATAAAGATGATGAGAGAAAGAGAAAAATGAAAGAGATGATAATTTTAACCTTTTCTCTTTCATTTTGCTCTTTCTATTTACCTTTTTTGTTCTAGTCTCTTCTCCATCTTCCCCAACCATTAGTGTCTAATGTTTTCATCGCCATTTTGTTAGAAACTTGGTTATCAATGTTTACCTGGTTTCTATTTGTTCACATTGTTTTTTAATTGTTTTTCTTTTCTTCATCAATTATATCTTCCATTAGAAATTAATTGAAATATTACAATGTATACGAATATTGGATTAGCAATTAGCAGAAAAATTGATTCAAATTCTCATTTTAATTGTCTAATCAACCCAAAGATTAATCAATTGTTTCCATTTTTCTCTTTTTAATTTAGTTTCTGTGTTCATTGTTTCAATCTCATTCTCTTGTCAATGTCCCAACTAATTGTTGTTGATTGTTGTGTGAATTTGGTGATCACTGAATCACCACCAACAATTAAAGTGTCATTATTGTTAATTCAGTGTTTTTATCGTTAGTTGTTAGCAGTTGATGTATCGGTTTAACCCTGTTGATTGAAAGGTAAATTAAGATAATCAAGATTAATCACAAATTAAGTGTAATAATCTGTATGTGATTGTGATTGTGTATCTTTATATTATTATCAATAACCTGATCAACTAATGAAATTAAAGGTTAAATTGATCGAGTGGTTAATTTGTTGATTAGTTTTCAACGTATTGATAATGAAAAACAAAAGGCAACAATCAAAGGTAATCAGTAAATTGTAATCAAAAAGACAATATAAACTTTTCATGGTTAATTGATCAAGTTGAAGTGAAATTTGCAATATTTAACTTTTATTGAAATTCTTACAATTTAATAGAGCCTAATTACAACTTTTAAATTGTTACTCGAATGATAAAAAAATTAGTAAATTGTAATATAGTTAATTGATTATCTATCATTCAATTTAACGGTCAAATCTAATATGTATCTGATTAGCAATAAACATCAATGATTAACTTTGATTGTTTTTTCAATTCAACTCATGTATTGAATACTATCAACTGGATAATTTAGTTATAATTGTTAATCAACATAGACAAAATTTGATTGTAATTAAAGTAACATGAAATTTGAGATAATCAATTGTAATTAAAGGAGGAAAATCAAATCCATATTGATTGAAAAGTAACATGATTAACTTTGGTTTTTCTGATTAATTTGTAATTGATTCAAATTGGATGCTAACTAATCAATGTCACTAATCAACAATTTAAATAAGATGGTTACTTGACATTTACCTTAATTTGATTACGTAGTTGATTAAATAAATGCGATGAGACGATGATTTATTTTACTATTAACAATCAAAAGTAATTATTGTGAACAATTTGAATCTGGTTGATCACTG
Source organism: Panonychus citri (assembly GCF_014898815.1). Lineage (NCBI taxonomy): Eukaryota > Metazoa > Arthropoda > Arachnida > Trombidiformes > Tetranychidae > Panonychus > Panonychus citri. Next base: position 83,163 of record NW_026515440.1, read on the forward strand.
AAAGTAAATGATTGTTGTTACTTTTTGATGATCATTTTAATTGTTGGACTGACCAATTGTTCCTGATTTGTATTGTCATTTCAATCCATGTTAATGGTGATAATCATTAAAGCTCATTATTATCATGATGATTATTATGATAATAATAATCACCAAACTGTTAATCAAGTCACTCAGATTATCAGTTTCCATTTGTCTTTCATTTCGTTGATTGTGTTGAATATGAAACTCATCGTATATATTTTACCATGTTTTTCATTTAATTTCATCTCAAATTCCCGGATTATTGTTAATCATCATTATGATTATTGTGATTAAAATGATGATTAAAACAGAAAAGTAAAATAGATAAACAGGGCGTCGGTGATTGAAGCTTCCTGAATTCCGAAAGAAATTCATTGAGATCTGTTACTATCATCATGATTAACCATCATCATCATCATGTATCTGCTTGGATATTGTATTACAACAATCAATAAACTACAAAAACCAGAAAATCATTAACAGTATATAATTATAATCAACAATTATATTGTTATTTAGGCCGAAAGAAAAGTTTACCTGGACAGAAAAGTTAATTTCAAATTAGCCGGTTTTTTGTTTGGTGCTTTTTGATTGTTGTTGTCATTTAATCATAAATATAGGGATTAGAAAAGTAAATCAGTTAACTAATTACATTATAAAATCCATGTTAATTAGTGATTTAGTTTTATCCAAGGAAAATAAATTGATCATCTAAACGATATAAATACAATTAACATTAT
>NW_026515441.1:0-84970 GCF_014898815.1 Panonychus citri
GAATTTTCTTTTACTTTTAAATTCACCTTCAATTCAGTTTTAATCAATTTGTTCATTCCAATGACCTTCCAATTCATTTAAACATCATTTTTGTTAATTTTTTACCTTTTAATTACGTTTTGTGTGTACAATCAATCATTCAATCATTCAAAACCACTATTAAAATTGATTCCATGTTTACATGAGAGGCCATTTGATTACTATTCAATAACTGGATTAACTTAATCTCTCGCTCATCATTATTAACAAGTGGTTGCAAACTCAGTCTGTGGCTGTATTAGTGTTTCCGTTGTGTCCGTTTCCGTCCGATTTTTTTTAACTCAATTTTTTTCTTCGACTTTGATTCTCTTTAGTATCTTCCTTCGGAATTGTTCGAATTGCCGAATAATTTGTGCCAGTCAACAATTTCGTGCTCGAGATTGTAAAAATCTTCATCTCTTTTTACACTGTCTTACCAAACCAACAATTGAAGCCTGTGAAAGTATCTTAGTTGCCTGTTATTCATTTTTCTACTCACAACTTTCAGGTAAGATCAAGATTCTCATCATCTAAATACATACATGTATGATAACTACTTGTTGCTCTCCTTTAGATCAATTCAAATTAGCAGGATTGACGGTCTTCAACAATTCCTGGAGCCAAGTTTATGATTTCGGTGGAGATGAGGGTGTTGAGAGTTGGTCTCTCCTTGACCATGTAAGTAACGACCACCTGTTAGATAGTCCAGAGAGAAATTGATAATAATAATAAGATAACATATTCTTTTATGAAGGATGTCCAACCTGAGGATGTATTTGAATGTTTACTCAACATCAAGGAACCAGAGATTTCACTGGACACCGTGTTAAGTGTCGTACCTCGAACTTTGGGAGTTCGAACAGATCCTTCGATTGAAACTGGTTTGGTTATATTTTTCCCTGATGGTAATCGAGAGAAAAGAGCAAAAGCATTTATTCGTGAAATGGCAGAAAAATCGGTAAGTCGAAATCGTAAGATGATCGTAAGAAATAACGATCAACAAGTGGTTGATGTTGAAAAGAACGATGGATTTTAATTCTTAAAATAAATTCTTTGTTCATTTAAAGTGTTCGCTGGTTGCAACCAAAGAATTTATGATGAAAGAAGTCGAAGCATCTCAAGTATTTCGAACTGATTCTTATAATTCAGTCGTTGGTCGTGGTCCAGTTATAGCGATCCAACATTTTGGACCTGATTGTATAAGGAAATCTCACCAGGCCGCTAAAACAATCGCTCTCGAAACGGGATCAACTGGACTTGTCTACGTTTCATCTAATCCTGAATCAGCTTTTGAACAGATCAGCCTAATATTCAACTCGACTGATCTTCCACAGGAAAAGTTTACCACACCAACCAAAGCACCTGATGAACAATCAAGTTAAATCAATTATCGTCTCTGTTTAATCATATGAATCAATAAATCGTCAACGTTATAACATCAAAAAGTTATTAAATCTCAAAATCTTATGACGATAAAAACTAAATTTGACTTTTTGTCCTTTTTACCATCAATCGATTATTTGTCAAACGAATTACGTTAATTTGGTTAGTCTTTGAGGAGAAACTGAGATTTAATTAAGAAAAATTGACTGTTCTGATTATGTCAAGGACTTTATATCGAAAATATAATGAAATAATTACTATTAACGATTTATAATTAATAGAAATTGGATAATTAAGCTCAATTAATGAACGGAAAGGAATCACTGAAAGTTAATCATTTGCGTGGTTGTGAAACTCATCGATTTAAAATCAATATCGTTTCCAATTAAAACCAACAAAGAATTGATATCAAGTCATATTAAGACCAATTTAAGATATTCACCGAAATGGTTCAGATGAGATTATGAACATTGTATTATCAACAATTAAAAGTATTATTAATAAAATGTTACCAATAATCAAAATGATCTACGAAAATATTACGACGAAAAGATCACTTGTTAAAAAGTGTCAACCTCAAGATTTAATTGTCGCTTTTGAGAAACTTAAATCAATCGAAAGATCAAAGTTTATCATCAACAAATCGACGACTTCTAAATTTCAACGATTCATGTGCTACTTTATACTAATTATGAATAATATTTTTCTCTCTCGGTGGTTGATTCTAAGCCTGACGAACAATAAAACTTTACAATTTATTCTCGGCGATAATTACACTAACCTGAGAGAACGAGCATTCATCAATGTGATGATTTACATCGCGAGTTATCAAGGAATGATAATGAGTTTTTACGTCATTTGGCTCAACAATTTCGTCGACAAGCCTTTCATCAGCGTACTAAAAGACTATGTCGAAGGAGTTAAAAGTTCGAGAAAAGTTTTCCACCTTTCAGACGATCATGATTATCTCTTTCGCAAATGGTACACCAATGGAATCAGAATTTATCTCATCTATTCATATGGATTCATGTTCTACGATTGTTTCCTTGATATCATGATAATCGTGACAGAGCAGAAGGATTTTGCAGCCATGTTCGTTCAGATAATGTTATTGTGTATGATTACTTTTAGTATGCACTTCTCTTCATTCAGTAATAATTGGTTCATGTTTCATTGGTTGATAACTGTGCTATTTACTTATTGTCGGGTGGCTTCATTCACGACCGAGTTTACCAAGCGGTTGTTATGTTTACAAGATCAGAAAATATTCATTCTCGAACTGCAAAAGTTCAGCAATTGGTTGGATTCATTTAATCGGCAAATCAATCCACCGACTTTATTCAACTTCTCTTATACATCTTTTTTTACCGTTGTTATTGTTTATTATGGTTCGCAACACAATTTCTCAAATGCTGGAGTAAATATGATGTTTCGAGGAGCGAGTATTATATGTATAACATTTTTCTCGACCTTTTGTTTTTTAGCTTCGTTCATCCCTCGAAAAGTTTGTATCATTTTCATCATAATGACTCAATCAATGAATTATCTTCGTTTCATTTTCATTCACAGGGGAAAAGAATCCATATCATGACCTACAACCTGTGTAAATGTAAAACTAAAGACGTGCCATTCATGTTAAAGGTAAAAATCGTCATTAATTCTGATCTAAATTTCTATTTTTCTAATCAAAGACAATCTCAATTCAGAGACTTGAAATTCTGGATCGATTTTCATATCGAAACATTGGTTTATATTTAAACGAAGGTACCTTGATATGTAACCATTTCTCTATTATCGTGAGTATTATAATCGAGAGAAATGTTCAATTCTAAATTTTGATATTCTATTTTTCATTTCAGTTCTTAATGGAATGTGTTACTTTGTATCTACTAATGTATGCGAATTTAAATAGATGAACAATTAAAAGATTGTGTGTGACCTTTGGCCGTTAACTGTTGACGATTGTTCATCAATAATCATCAATAATGATGGAAAACACGATTATTATCAATTAACATTGATGATGAACATTGAAAGAACGAAGAATAAAAATTTCCATTTACGTTGTTTAAAAGATTAATTGATTAACATTAGTTAATTCTAATTTGTTGAATGTATATTTACAGTAACGTTACATGTTTTAACAATTCAGATCAAAAGAAGAGGAAAACAAAAAGATCCGCTTTGAATTAATCGTTATTCATTAGTTTTCTTGTCATTTATGGCAAAATCTTGGTTGTGGTGAGAAGGTTAGTTAATTAGACCGATTCTCCGTTTTTTTTGATTAATTGGGTTCATCATCTCTCTTGGATTTTGTTGCTTCATAATTGAGATCATGTCAAGTGTCAAAAATACTGTTATTTGTTTTAAATTATATTTCTAGAACCATATCAAACATCTAGAGGTAATAATTGAGTCCATACAATTATTAAGTAGTTATTGTTTGATTATCCAATTACTTGATGGTTTAATTGTTCAGGGAGATTTCAATTCAATCCATGACACTGATTAATCAATTATTCATCTTCTCGTATGAAATTAAGATTTTGCCTGTTGATCCTTCTATTGACTAGGAACACACACAAAATTAATCAAGTTTATCAGATGATTGGAATCAAACTGAATATTGAAATCAGCTGAGAACTGAATCATCGCAGCTCAGGTGGCAAAGAAAAATGGTGAAGATGATGAAGATGGATAATTAAAGGGCTTTCGGTCCATTTCTTGGTATTCAGATCAACAAATTCCATTTCAATCTATTGTATGAGATGATGAATCTTTTTTTATGGCAATTTTGGTTTCAATGTGTCTCGAAAAAAACAGCAAGACGGAAAAGGGAGAAGAGAAAAAGTAACAGAAATAAAATCGATCGAAAAGAATTGAAATTCAATCTCAATAAATGATCAGCTCTTAGTCTGAAAACCAAGAATTAAATTCAGACTTGAATGCCACGAATGGTAACAATTATGTTATCACCAGCAGCGGTTGGAGTTGATTGTTGCTTTTCAATGGGTTTCGTTGTATCAGGAGCAATAATTACATCACTAATTGTTCTTGAACCAGAAGTGGTTGATGAAGATTCAGTTGATTCTGTCAATGGACAATTGGCAAATGGTGTTGGAGGTTTAATCTTGGTTGCACTAATATCATAATAATGTGGAGTAATTGATTGTTCACTTTGATCATTTATATTTGGATTAAGAATTAAATTCTGTGTTCCATCATAGGGTAAATCAGGTAGAAAGCACAATGGTTCCTCATCCAATTCCAACTCTAGATCAGCAATATCTTGGGAGGTTGATGTATTACCCGAAGAGGGATGTTGATAACCAATTTTAGATCCATGTTGAGGTGTAACCTGGCAAGATGAGGATGTGCTTGACATTTCATGCGATGGACTAGTCATTGTCTTATATGGAACCACAACCGCTGCTGCATAACTTAAATTGGGTAGAGATTGGGTTTGCATATATTGAATTTCTTGAATCTCTTTCTCATCACAACCAACTGCTTTACCTTGATGACTACCTGTTTCTGGACAATTAGTTTCCTTATTGTTAAATGTTGACAATGAATTAGTTGTTGTTGTTGGTGATGATAAACATTTTGACGATTGATCATTATTACTGGAACTTGGTTGATTAGATAAATCGCCAGAATCATCATCATTATCTACATCATCATCGTTAATGGTAACCATATAGTTTTTTGTTATTGAATTTGACCTTCCGCTCCTACTAATTTCACCATTAGTGCCAACGGTATAAGAAGTTACTTTTGGGTTAACTTTACTATTATCGTTAACCTCAAGGTCAATGGTCTCATTTGTCCTATTATCGGCAATCATAGTTGTACGTTCGTAGGTCAGTTTGATATTTTCGTTCAAACTTTGATCAATTGGTTGACTGATTGACTGAGAATCATTTGATAATGATGAAGATGAATATAAATTATGTGAACCAGAACTTGATGATGTTGAGGATGTTAAATTACATGAAGTTGAATCAGTTGATGTTGATGATAAATCAACATTAGGAATAACAATTGATGAGGATATTGTTTTCATTACTTGGGGAACACAAATTAAATCAGTTGATTGTAAACAATCAGTAGGCGATCCTGTATCAAATAAATCTGTTCTTCCTGTTGATTTACAATCAATATTGGTTAACATTGTTTCATCAACTTTACCAAGATAATTTTCATTAATAACACAATTAAAATTATCGTTTTCATTTGATTCATTTTGTTGCTCATAGATAATTGTATCTATTGATCTTGTCAATTCTTGTTGATGTGATGAAAATTGCTTGTTAGATAAATTAATTGGTATACTTGAAAGTGATTTATATGATTGGTGATTTTGTTGATTGTTATGTTGATGATAAGATGTTAATTCATCTTCTTTAGTATTAAAGGTCATAGTCTTTGATTCTGAGGTGACATCATCATGGTTTAGGTGATGATCATCTTGAACATGGACTTCAACAATACATGAACTTTTGGAAGGAGTTGTAGCTCCAACTGGTCCACCAATGGTCAGTGTGATACCATCAGAGGAAAAAGCATTACAGAGCATTCGTCTCTCAGAAATTGGTGTTGATAATTTAGATGAATTGTCATAATTATCTGATCCACTGAGACCGTTTGAAACAGAATTAATTTGATTATTTCTACGATGACCACCATGATTACCACTGGAACCATTAACTCGATGGGAAGAGTTACTTTCAGAGTTATTTCCATGGCTACTGTTTCCATTATTTGACTCGTTGTTATTGGCGCCAATATTGTTTGGGTCATTGTTTTGTCCAGTTGCAAGGTTTTCCAATGATGATGGCTGTGAATAAGGTGGTGGTGGTCCCCAGGAAGCAAAAAGTGACTGTGGTGATCCCAAAAGTGGTGGACCATTGAAGAAAGGTGGAGGTGGAGGGTGTGCATATGCCATACTATGAAGATGGTGGAAAATGGCATCGTTTGAACGAGTTCGTCGGTTTAATCGAGCTAATGATCTATTCCTAATTACGGAACGATAAGAAGGATGTATTGGTACAAGTAGCGGAGAAAAGTGTCCCACTGGTAGGAGTGGATGATGTGGAGGTGGTAAAGTTGGTGACAATGGTGGAGGTGGAGGTGAGTGTGGTGGAGGTAAAGGTCCATAACGATTAGGTGATCGATGGTTGTAACGATTTTCGGTGACCATTGCACCGGTACAATCAGCAGAACCAATAGAATGACCATTACGATCTCTCGAAAGTAAACGCCGTGAAGTGTTTCGCTGTTGACGTCGAGGTCGACGATTACGATTGAATAACCAACTGAAAAGAGTCCTCTGAGAACTGGTTTCCGGACTAGTGGTACTTTCATTGTTACGTCCGGTGTCAGAAAATAAACCTGACCGATGACCAGTTATTGTTTCACCAAGTGGACCCACTTCACCTGGGGAACTTGAACATGGACCCGGTGCCGTTTGACTTTCATAACTGGGTGTACAATAGCTACGATAATCAATCAAATCCCAAGGAGGCGGTGGTGGTGGTGGCCATATCCAACCTCCTCCTCGTCCACTAGAACTACCGCCATTCATTACACCACCAGGATAGAAAATATCATCCATAAACGCTGAACATCCTTGAGCTGCAAGTGTGTGTGGCGGTGGATAAGAGAGGATGGGAAAAGGCGGAGGTGAAAGTGGATCGTGATTGCGACGATTGTTAAATGCATGTTGATGGAAACGCCGACGTGATTCCAATTGTTCAAGGTATTTCTTTTTCTTCTCATGGCTCATTAATTGATAGACTAGCATAGAAGTAAAAATTGAAATTAATATTCCAAAAACAGAGACACCAAAAAGTGCCCGAAGACAAGTATTCAGGGTTCCATGAACAGCATCACAATTTGGTATATTTTGAAAAGCATAATGACTTGAATGTCCAGTAACTGTAGGTGGTGGTCAAGGTAAAAGAAGAAGAAAAAGAAAAATTACAATCGAGTAAGTATTGATTAAGAATTAAATGATTGACATTGGATAAAGAAATTTTCATGATTCCATGTGTAAACTCAGTTGGAAATTGAATTGATCCATGAAATAAACAAACTCATAAAAAAAACAATATTATCAAATGGGAACAATTTCTTTGACTATTATTTACACAATTGAAATTAATTGTGTGATGATTAACTAACCTTGAACCGAGGGATCATTTGAACCTGTTATCCCTGAACCTGTCATGCAAATACAGGTAGATGAAGATGATGTATATTCACATCCTTGGAGGGTTTGTAATCGATTCAAATGGATTACGGTTGTTGTAACCGTGGTAACAACACATATAAGAGCACTGATCAGGCAAAAGGCTCCTGAAATTTTGATCTAATAAGGAAGAAAGAAATAAATTGTTATATAATCATAATTGTCAAAATTATTCGGGTCACATAATTAGTTAATTGTTCAAGAAGATTCAAAGTTAACAGGTAAAGGTAGTTTGTTATTAAATTGTCTTAACCTTTTTCTCCTCTTCTCTTGTGTGTATATAATTGAATATATAAATTTAATAAAGTTGTTGTTGGTTAATGATGATTATGATTATCGTCATGTTGATTGTGCTATTGTATTTTTCTTAAAATCAAGATGATAATCATCATGAGAGATGATGTTGTTAAGTGAAAATACTGTTACTTTGTGTGAGATGTTAACCTTTACAATTTGAATGGAGAAGATTTTTTTTCCAACTGATTGTTATTTAATTATCATCACAACTACTGTTGTAACAATTAACTTTTCCTAACCTAGACTCTTGGATTTGATTAACAATCAAAATGATTAATACATATTTCAAGTCGTAACTTGTGGTCAGCTGATGATGATGATGATGTTAATCAAACAATTAGATAATCATACAAGCCGATTGTGATGAATGCAAAAAAAGGGGGTTAATTGTTTAATTACAAATGACAATCAGCTTAATTGTCAGATAGTATTAATATTTGCAAAAAAAATGGTAGACAATTTGATAACAATTAGAAGGTGAAATGATTAGATTAAATATTTACCAGATTAAAGTATCTTAGATTACGTTTGGCTAAGATACAAACAATTATCCCATTTATGATGAGCTGTTAATGATAATTAACATGATTAATTAGCAAGTGATGAAAAATGATCAGTTGATTAACCAAATCCACCAATGAATATGTTGGAGAAAAATAAGATTAAAAAAGAGTTAGATTATAATTGTAAACAAAGATTAATAGGGTTAGTGTTGTAATGATTAAATTTTACAATTAAACAATTGTTATCTTCAAATTAATTACATTAACATCATTTATCTTGCAGTATATTAAACAGCGGATGATTAAATGTTAATCTAATAGCGATGATGATGGTGATAATTAAGAATTGGGTAAGTAATTATTATTAGTATTACAACAAATACTAATATAATTAACATGACAATTAACAATCTACATTCAGATATTAACTCTCATATATTGTTAATTTAATTGTCTCCACTAATCATAATCTAATTTTCTCAGGTATATTAACTGTTTGTTCACACAAACAAACATTTTCTGATTCCTGATTGTGTCCGGTAGTTATGATACTTATATTGTTAACGACAGAATCAAAGTGTTAATTGTAATACATTTACGATTAACTAAATTGTTTTAGTTTATTGTTTCCCTAAAACAGTTGAAAATTGTTTATATTTCTTGCTGCGGGAATATAATTGCAAAACAAAAATGAAAGTAATACAATCAGTACACAAAGTGAATCAACTAATTGTAAACAAATACAAAGACCCTAAGGGTAAAGTGTTAGCAACAAAAAAAAACAATGTCTGATTGTAAAATCTTAAAAGCTGAACGAGTAAGTTAATTAAGGTAATGTTGATGATTATGATAATTGAGGAAAACCTAATTAGTCACAGTTATTGGTTATTAGATTTTCGTATTATTAATGGAAAATGATACAATTCACAATCAGTGAGAGAACACAAACAATTAGATTTAATTGTTTTCCTCCATCTCATATTTTGGAATATACAAAACGATGTGAGTTTTAAAGGTGAGGTAGAAAAAGATGAGGATGATAATTACCGTAATTGCAGGTATATATGTAGGTATTGTTTCAAAATAATGAAGTGATGAAGTGTAGCTTGATAAGATGAGATAGATTACAATAAATGTGAGACCAAGAATGAGCAATGATCCACCACAAATTAAACACAATATCACATATTTATGGCTAAAGGCATCTTTCCAGGTAATCGGATTAACATTCATCTTTACAATTGTCCACTTAATCTGAGGATGTCAATTAAAGATGATGAAAAATGTTTCATTCACAAAAAAATATATAATCCAGAGAAACAGTTAATTTGATGTCGATAGAGTGAAGTTGGTGAAATGCGAGCCAATGTGTTCAACAGGACAAGTTAATCAAATTGTAATGATTAAAATCCGTTTGATTAAAAGGTTCCGGTGGAAGTTTTATCAACTCTCAAAGGATAATAATTGTTATTAACATGATGGTGATGATGATGATGGAAATACTGATGATAATGGTTAATCTTTCCAACCCAATTGTGATAAAATCGTTGATGTTATGATAAAATAGCAAATGATTCCTGAAGAGAAAAAGAAAAGAAAAAAATTGTTTTAATAAAATGATGATGATGATATAATGGAATTGATAAAATTGTCAAATTTGATTAGCCCATTTGATTAGCACAGAGGAAAAGATTAAATTGAAAAAGATAATCAATGAAAAGTAAATGAAATGATCATAAATGAGAGGAAAAAAAAATGTAAACAAAGTTGGTTGGCATACAGAAAATGATGAAGCCCTGTTGATGAACAATCATGAAAAAAGTAATCATGATGATAAATGATGATGAAAGTTACTCAATTCATTATCTCATCATCATGGTAGTGATGATAATGATAAGATTTTATCCTTTTAATTGGAGGCTTACGAAGTCTAATATAATCTGATGTCCATTCAAAAGCATAAGAATATGTTGAACATCATATGATTGGAAACATTTTTTCTTTTCCTCGAGATGATCAAACAATTCACTCTCTCATTGCCTCATTCGTACTGATCTCACATCATCATCAACATCATCATCATCCAAGAAAATATATTGTTGTTGATGGAGAGTGACAATGTTGAAGACACACAAACGCGCACAAGGAAAATGAAGTTGAATTTTTTACTTGGTTTCACCCAGTTTGTTGGTTGAATACTTGAACATGAAGAGACAACTGATTATGGTTGGTAAATCATCATCATCAACAATTCACTTTGATTAATAAACACACACACTAAAGTTTAACTTGTCACGCAGATCCATTATTCTTGTTGTTCAGTTGACAATTTCATTATTCCACCTCAATTCAGTTCTTGTTTCCTTCTATTATTTTTCTTATACTAATTCGTATTAGTATATATTCTTATGTACAACAAGATAAACAGTTGACTAGAATTGGGAAAAGCAAAAATCTCAATCTAAACAAGAGTAAAAATCACCAACAAATGAATTGAAATAAACACGCGGAAGTGACTGTTTATTTCACTTCTCTTCATCTTTCACTGGCGGCACAATTTTTACCCATCAGCATCGCAAGATTCTGATGGTTGTTGATAAAACTGATTCCTAATCAAAAGTGATCGAAAAGGAGAAGAATAAGAAAAAAAAAATAATCCAAATGATACACTTACAGTTGAAGTAAAGAAGAACAAAAATAAAAATAATAATCCAAGTGAAGGTGAAGAACCAGAATCACAAAATAGTAAAAAATAGTAACCGAAAAGAGAGAATCAACTTATTGGACCTTTGGAGATGAAACAAAATTCAATGTTACCTTAACTCTGACCTGAGGTCAACTGAGGAAAGATTTTTGTACGTGTTTACCAAAAAAAGAAAAAGAAAATTCCAACGAAAACAAAGTGAAAGAAGAAGAGAAGAAGAGAAAATAGACAGAGAAAAGAAAGAGAAAAATAAAAATACGGGTTAACTTATAGAAAGAAAAAAAAGAGAGAAGAACAAAAATAAAAGAGAATAGAAAAAAACGAAGAGCCCAGAAAATAGACTTTACTTTTCTATTGGAGGGAAAATGGAGACAAACAAATTTACAACGTTTTCTCTTTTTCTGGGTTTGGTGAGAGAGAATTTGTAAAAGCCCTGGAATGTTAAGTCATGAGAAAAGGCCTAAGGTCTTTTATCGATAGACAACAAACGACCCAAAGAGAGAGAGAGAGTAAAGAAAAGAGATGATGATGATAAGGAAGAAAATAGGTAAGTTCTTTTACTTAATTCTATGTGTATTTTTCTTTCAGGTTCTTACCTGTTGTGTTTATGTTTTTTTCTTCTTCTTCTAAATTATAAGTTGATTGTTAACTATTAACTTTCTTTCTCTTAATCGTTTATCAACAGATTCTCCGCATGGTTTTTGGCTTTAAAGATTAACCCGGTTAACCTTAGACTGACCATCACCACCATCATCATTATTTTCCATTGATTATGACCATTGATATGGATCTTTTTTCGTTTTCTCTCTCTCTCTCTCTCGTCATGTAATCTATGTAGATGTTTGACCGGTGGACTTGTTCATCTTTTCATTGTACAGGTAAAGTAATTTATAAGATAATTTTTTTATCCTTGTCACATTTTGTTTTATTGGTTTTTTATTTCTACTCAAATGTCCGTTCCTTTTGATTTTTATTTCAACTTCAAGGTGAATTAAAGGGTGAAGGTTGTGGAGAGAAAATTTTTGGCCATCATGGAGAAATTAAGGCGAACATAATTTGTTCTATTCTATTCCATAATTTTTGTCTTCCATCATAATCTTCATCCATGTAATTTCTTTGTTTTCCTTTTTCTCTTCTGGTCTTCCAAGGAGAAGATCTAGATCTTTCTATATTCTATCTTCTGGTTTTCTTGACACTTTCTCTTTCTTTCGTTTCCTTTGTCTGTTTTCTCTCTCATTTGTAATTAGATGATGTGCTTTTGTTCTAAGACTTGGATCATCTTTCATCTTCTACTACCACAGGACATTGAGAATACAAATTCTCGGTCACGGCCATTGGTCGAATTATAACTGTGTGGACTCTTCAAACAATTGGAATAGCAACAAAATCTACTTGAGTTTATTTCTTCGTCTTGGAGCCAAAATAAAACTTAATAGAAAAGAAGGAGAACAAAACGAACAACTTTATAGAGGAAAACAAGGAAACATGAAGGATTTTAAATTGATGGATACCGTTGAGTGATCAATAAGAGAAGAGAAGAGAAAATAGACAGAGAAAAGAAAGAGAAAAATAAAATACGGGTTAACTTATAGAAAGAAAAAAAGAGAGAAGAACAAAAATAAAAGAGAATAGAAAAAAACGAAGAGCCCAGAAAATAGACTTTACTTTTCTATTGGAGGGAAAATGGAGACAAACAAATTTACAACGTTTTCTCTTTTTCTGGGTTTGGTGAGAGAGAATTTGTAAAAGCCCTGGAATGTTAAGTCATGAGAAAAGGCCTAAGGTCTTTTATCGATAGACAACAAACGACCCAAAGAGAGAGAGAGTAAAGAAAAGAGATGATGATGATAAGGAAGAAAATAGGTAAGTTCTTTTACTTAATTCTATGTGTATTTTTCTTTCAGGTTCTTACCTGTTGTGTTTATGTTTTTTTCTTCTTCTTCTAAATTATAAGTTGATTGTTAACTATTAACTTTCTTTCTCTTAATCGTTTATCAACAGATTCTCCGCATGGTTTTTGGCTTTAAAGATTAACCCGGTTAACCTTAGACTGACCATCACCACCATCATCATTATTTTCCATTGATTATGACCATTGATATGGATCTTTTTTCGTTTTCTCTCTCTCTCTCTTCTCGTCATGTAATCTATGTAGATGTTTGACCGGTGGACTTGTTCATCTTTTCATTGTACAGGTAAAGTAATTTATAAGAGAATTTTTTTATCCTTGTCACATTTTGTTTTATTGGTTTTTTATTTCTACTCAAATAATCGTTCCTTTTGATTTTTATTTCAACTTCAAGGTGAATTAAAGGGTGAAGGTTGTGGAGAGAAAATTTTTGGCCATCATGGAGAAATTAAGGCGAACATAATTTGTTCTATTCTATTCCATAATTTTTGTCTTCCATCATAATCTTCATCCATGTAATTTCTTTGTTTTCCTTTTTCTCTTCTGGTCTTCCAAGGAGAAGATCTAGATCTTTCTATATTCTATCTTCTGGTTTTCTTGACACTTTCTCTTTCTTTCGTTTCCTTTGTCTGTTTTCTCTCTCATTTGTAATTAGATGATGTGCTTTTGTTCTAAGACTTGGATCATCTTTCATCTTCTACTACCACAGGACATTGAGAATACAAATTCTCGGTCACGGCCATTGGTCGAATTATAACTGTGTGGACTCTTCAAACAATTGGAATAGCAACTAAATCTACTTGAGTTTATTTCTTCGTCTTGGAGCCAAAATAAAACTTAATAGAAAAGAAGGAGAACAAAACGAACAACTTTATAGAGGAAAACAAGGAAACATGAAGGATTTTAAATTGATGGATACCGTTGAGTGATCAATAAGAGAAGAGAAGAGAACAAGAAAAAAAAATTCTATCATAAGTTGAAGGTGTTAAGGATCCTCTTCACAAGGATCAACATGAGTTTTTGTATTTTTTCTCTCTTTGTATTGGATACATGATGGAATCACTCATCACCAACCGTTGTGTTTGTCAATCAAACCAATTATTCAACATGTAAGGATTCTCATCTTGAAACCGATCAAAATTGATCAATCCAAGGGTTTGACTCAAATTAGAAGGAGATTACCGAGTAGACTAATTTTATCTTCGCAAGAACCAGAGATTTGAGTCTCTACCCTTGGATTAACCTTTCAAGAAATGAGATCAATCTCCACTTGAAAAGGATACAACAAAAAAAGGGAAAATAACAGTACATTTAGCTAATTTGTTCCATGTTAACAGAAATACGAATCAATATTAGTATTTCATATAATAAGTTCGAATGTTGATATGTAAACATTTCTTCCATTTTAACGATAAATACATGGAAATTGAAACATAACAAACTTATTAGATATTTCCCATGGTAGAGTTGATTTCATGTAATAGAAGAGAAAAACAAAACAAAAAACAGAAAACAAGATTAGATTCGATTAACAAAAGTAACTATTTTTTTCTATTCTTTTTTTTTGTTTAAAAAAGAAAAGAATGAAAATATTCTGTTCTCATTAACTATTCGAATGAATTGAAACAAATATACACACAGAGATGATGATAGAGATGATAAAGAATAAAATAAAATACAATTGATTCATTAATAGTTGATGAAATATAGAGAGCAGATTATTGATTCAATTGTTATTATGTAAACAAATGAATATGATGCCAAAAGAATGAGATTATCAGTTGAATTCATTAACACACTAACACCAAAGATTTACAATGAGATAGGAAATTGTTTCAAATTGTTTAATTGTTGAAATGTAAAAAATGGATAATTAAACAATTAATACAATTAAATATGAAAAAGAAAACAAAAAATGAAAAAAAAATGTAAACAAAGAGTTGAGGGTTCGTCTTTTAATTACCATTTGATTGATGTTCTTTAATTTTTTTTCTTTGTTTCTTGATTGACAATTAAATTGGATTATTTGTCGACAATTATGTTATCACTTTGATCATCATGTAAACAATTAAGATCAATAATTGTCGAGAAAAATTTTCGCTCCAGAAAAAAGAGACACAATCTAATTAATTGTGATTGTTTCGATCTCTGTTCCAACAATCATAATCATAATTAACTAACGATGATTATAATGATGATCGTTAAGAGACAGATTTAATTGTTACCAATACAATTATCAGTTAACTAACATAATTAACTAATTCATGGATTCATTGAGTTTTCTTAATTGCTGATCAGCTGGAAATTGTAACTAATATAACCAATTATTTTCCTTGGATAATTAATCATGATTAGTTAATCGTTAGATGATTTGATTTCATGATTATGTTTATATTGATAAATTATGTGAACAATTAAATTGTAAAATATTGAAAAGTTTCTGATTTAATTAATTAATGTTAATCACGATAGAGGATGAGCTGATTATTGATTATGTTGTTGCAGTTGATTGTTAACCTTTAAATTATTTAGCAATTTAAGTTTATATTAATTTTTGCAACAAGTTAATAGTTAATCATTTGAAGATGATTAAGATTATGGTTAAAGGAAATACAATCAGCACGCAATTAAATATTAAACATCAGAATATCGTTAGTTAGTGAAAGTGATCAAAGTTTTTATCCTCATCTTAATTTGTCCTCAATTGATAATGATCTTGATTTAATTGATTAACTTGATCATCATCATAATCTTAATCATGATTAAATCAATATCTACACGGAAGAAGGTATCATAATGTTAATTGATTAGGATAAGGATTAAATTGTTAACAATTAGCTATTGAAATATTTTATAACCAACGGGAAGCTTAATTGTGATTAGGTGAAGACAATTGTGATATTTGATTGTGGTTATCAACAACAATTAAGAAAACAAATTGACAATAATAATTATACATTATGTTCAAGGTGATTATCATTTAGATAGTTAAATGTCAAGGTGATCAACTGATTGTAGTAAATGGTCAACCTATTGGTCAGTAATTTATTAACTGTTACGAGACTGAAACAATCAATATGCTAATTGTTATATAATAAGTAAATTGTTGTAACTAAATTAAATATTATTACTGTAAATCCTAAATAAATATTCAAGGTAAAGTTTGTAAAGAAATTAAAAGTTAATTACAATTAACTAATTGGTGATGATAGGGAAAAGAAATGTTCACAATTGTCAAAGTTTTCTATTCACTATTGATTGCAATTAGAGTTAATTGTTGCTCCGTCGCATCTCACAATCAAAAAAGTGAATTAACAAATTGTTAACCTTGTTGTGATTCAATTTTTCCATACACTAAATCAGCTTAATTGTAATGATGATTAAAGTTAATTACCAAAAAACTTTTTTTTCCTTTTTTTCTTGTACAATTTAATCAACTGTTAGCCAATGACAAGGTCATTTGACCATCGCCGAGCCTATCAAACAATTAACAATCAAATCTAATAATAAAATTATAATTGTTGATGATTAAAAGTGATTAGATTGATGATTAAGATGAAGGTTGTATCGTGATTGTTTTACTGGTCAATTGGTATTGATAATGTTACTTTTGTTTTATGAGCGATATGTTTAATTGTTGTGATTAACTGTAAAGTTTTTTTTTCTCACTCCAATCGAAAACAAAATCAACGGAAATTTGATCACAATCAAGGTGAAAATGATGATTAACTTGATGATGATGATTCAATAAAGTTCTTGAAACAATTAACCAGCAAAAAAGTCCATTAATAGGAAGATGATGATGAGAAAAGTTTGTTAAAGTTTCTCAGCAATATAAGTTAACTATTTGGTTGATTGTTCAACGATTGATTGTTGAATCCATTTAATTGTTGTTAGTTTCAGGGTAACATTATTTAAGGGAATATATTTATTATCACTCCAGTAGTTTAATTATCTTGATCATCTTTAATTGTTCCATTATTTTGTATCTAGAATATTTTTCGAAAGGTGAAAAAAAAGTTCTAACTCGATAATTGATTGATCGAAATGTTCAATTCGTTGGCATTTGATTGTAAACAATTAGAATTGATTTTTATCAGTGATTTATTGATAATCATTGTTTTCACTTTCTACTATTTCCTCATCATTATTTTGATTAGATGATTAATAGTTATCTTAATTATCTTGCTTGAGATCGTAACATTAAAGCTCAATAATTAAATAGGTAAAGATGATTAAGATTGGTGAACAATTAGTTTAATTGTAAAATGAAAGTCTAATTGTTTACCATTTAGAGTTGACCAGGTTGATTGTTGAACTTTTAGAAAGATTCAAATTATTATTATTATTCATTATACTTTTCAGTTAATCATTGGCACAATTAAGTAATTGTTGATTTGTTAACAATAAGCGGTTAGTATATTGATCAATGGTTAATCATAATCTTAATCACTTTCTTAGGTTAATTAAATTTTGAATTTATGAGAGTTAAACCAATGATAATCAATCAATTCACAAAAAGCGCAATAAAAATTCATCAATTAAATGAAACCAAATCAATCAATTGGATTATCGTCAAAGCAATTAAATAATATTTAGCTATTTAATTGAATTAAACATGATCATTAATTGATGTAATTAACTAATCAAACACGAAAATCTTGTGTTTAATTAGCCATAAATAACTTTCAATTGTAAATCCTTTTCTTTAGAATAACTTTTTCAACAAGAAAACAGGAAACGGAAATGATGCTTTGAATGATTCAAAGAAAATCAATTAATTTGATGAATCTAATCATGTCCATAAGAGATAATAACAATTTATTTTTTTCCAGGAAAAAAAACTTATCACGATTTAACCCAAAATACACACTAATTGTGACAATTGTAACAATTTAACTGTAATTACAATATTAAATTGTTGTTAAAATGGTGAGATATTAATTTCGTTGAGATTTTCATTTCTTCCTGTAGTAATAGTTAATCAAATTGTAAACAATTAACTTCAATGTAATAGGGAATTAAGTTAATCATGTTTTTCAATTAAACTATTTTTCTTCATCTATTGTAAGTTTACCGTTATAATAATTGTAATGAAAAGTTGATAACAATTTAATCATAATGTTACAACAATTAGACTTTAAAAATAGTAACAAACAATAACATGTGACCTAATATATTGGTAACAATTTAAATTGATTGTTGAAAAAAAAGATTTACAATTAATTTTGATGATCTGTTAACATCATCAATCTAATACTTTGTAAAATATTAGTTAATCAATGAATTAATAAATTGTTACCTGGAAACAATATTAATTGTGGTCATGTAAACTTTTAATTGTGCAATTAAATTGTAACTGATTTAGTTAATCGATTAAATAAAAAACTATTCAATTGCTTAATGATGGTTACATTTAAATGGAAACAATTAAAGTAAAAAAGTAATCAAAATTAAGTTAATCATGTTCCTGATTATAACCAAAGGGACAACAATTAACCTGAATTGTATTGATAATGGCAATGAGCATAATGATCAACCAATTAATCAGTGAAATCTTAATCATAATAAATCAACCCACTCTATTAATTACTAATTACAATTGATCAAACTAATCTACTATAACCTTTAATTTTACAATTTAAAGAGAAACAATTAAAGATTCATTGAGAAATCAATTAATTGATTAGATATTTAGTCCACCAGAATGATTAATTCATGTATTTATTTAGTGATAATTACAATTAACTTACAGGAGCTTCTTCCGGTTACAATTAATCAAAAGAAAGAGTAAAAAAATAAAAATATTTAATCAATTCAAAAGATAATTAACAATTTAAATTATAATTTATAAGGTGTGGTAATTTAATATCCAAATCACAATGATTAAGATGTTGATCATGGTGATGATGATGATTAAAAGTAAATTGTAACAATATTCAGATAATCAACTACAATTAATCAGATCAATTTGAACCTTAATCTTTATATTATATATAAAAATAATATGATACAATAATTGTAATAGTTAATCATGGTAATCAAGCAAGTTTGCATCTTTGATTGTGAATTACTATTAAACAATTCATTCAAACAATTTAAATCCAATCAATTGTTTAGGGTTGATTGTTTTGCCTTTTAAATTGTTGATCGTTCATTTTGTTTCTGGTTTCATCTAAATTGTAAACCGATAATCAAGTTGATTATGAATCAATCTCAAAAGTAAATCATCAAAACAATAATGTGTCTTATTTGTTTGTAATACTTAATTTCTGGATTTAATTTAATTGTTGGTATTAGTTTATTTTCACCACTAATTTGTTAACTACAATTTATTGTTATTATTATTTTGATCACTTGGTCAGTTTACACCTTTGGGCACACCCAATGATAATCATAACAATCTGATAACATTAATTGTAATAATAATATTAATCAATGGATCACAATCAAGATGATCACCTTAATCATAATCTCAATCATAATTTGACCTCAATATGACACAAGATACAGAGATTAATTTAATTTGATTGGCCAGAAAAAAAATTCAACATCAAATCAGCAACAACATTAAGGTTTCAGATTATCAGGATCAAGATGATTAAATTGATCAACCATTAAGTTGATTCATTCAATGAGCAATTTAAATGATTGTAAACTAGAAAAACATTAATAAATTGTTAGCAATTTAACTTGAACACTGATTTCCATGTAATTGTTAGAGTGCTTGTTTATGTAGATGATGTCGATGGATGATCTTCCTATGTAAATGGTAAGAAATTGAATCTTTTATTACATGAGATTAATAGGAATCGATAATCATGATTAAATAATTCATTTTGATTCTGATTATCTGAACACTGAACTTTTAACTGAATTTGTAACAACAGTAAAAAAAAAGTTAAACTGTGAGATTTATGAAATTAAATCAATTGAGTGTAACTAAATCAAATTGCTAACGAATCAACGACCAATCCAAACAATCAAATATTAATCTAATTGCTATTGACAATTTAAACTTAATTGTGTCCTTTTTTCTGGTGTTTTGTTGATTCTCACATTATTGATTGGTTGGTTGATTGATTGTGAGATTTTTTCTTTTACTAATTTTTAACAATCAAGGTTATCGAATTGATATATTTACATTAATCATTGTTGATTAATTGTCGAGTTTTAATTAAATGAAAAGGAGGAAAACTGTAGTTCAAAAGTGATCACCTCGAATCGATACTCGAAACTAGATCGAAAATCTTTGAAAAGTTATTACAAAATTGACCGAGAAAGTTTTCCATTTATATTAATAGTTGGAAATCATTAATTGAGTCAACAATCAGAAACAATTAACTGTCAATGAGAAAGTTTGATTGATAATCAAATTTGATTGAGAATCAAAATCAAGGTAAAAATTGTTCAATAATTTTAACACTTCTTAATTGTTTACCAGTTACTTGATTGATAGGTAAACAATTGAATATTTAATTGTTGTTTAAAAGTGAAAGTCAATCTCATTTGACTAATAATGTTAAATTAAAGTAAATCATAAATATAAATCCGGTTACTTTGATATTAAACTAAATTAAGTTAATTATAACTTTCTACCTGATTGATTGGATTGGTTGACTGTTGATTAGTTGAATTGATAAAACCAGTGAAAGTGAAATTATAAACAATTATTATGAAAAGTTGATTATACAAGTTAATTGACTTCAATCACGCAAAACAATTAATAATTATTATTAATAATAGGAAATAAAACTTAATTTAATTATATATAAAAAGTTCATCAGTAATCAAATTTGATGATTTCTTAAAACCAATAAATCATTGAACCGATTTAAAAAGTGATCAAGTTGATAATCAACACTCGCAATCAAATGAAATTGAAAGTTGATTGTTTGATACCAAAATTATCAACATAATTAACAACATTGACCTCTCACCGGTTGTTGATTACCTTTAATTGTTAATCGAATGCATCTAATAATTAAGTCAATATCCAGAAACAAAAGTTGATAAGTTATTAACTGAAGGTGTGTGATCATTATGGTTGTTTGTTTATCTTTAGATAAATAAAAAGTAATTGTAAAAAAATTAAGGTTAGGTTATTGTTTACAATTAGTGACACTGTTAATTGTTGATTAATTGTGATTAAGGAAAGATAAACACTTTGATTGTAGCAATAAAGGAAAAATAAATTCTCGTTAATTGGTAATGATTCTGATGGTGGATTAGTTCAAGTGATTAACACGAAAAAATTAGCAAACTTTAAATTTTCACAATTAGTTTGATTGTTTATACGATAAATTTGAAACAATTAACGTTCAATAATCTTTAAGATTAGTTTCAAGATGTTTCTTTGTTAATTATTACAACAATTTAATGATAATCAAGAAAACAAATACCATTTAATTCATGGTAATTATAATTTACTTGAAAAGTTTACAATCATTTTAATTGTTGATTGTTAACATGACAGGTAAATCATTTGTTGCTAATTAATCAATTCCAATTAATCAACTAATGGTAAATAGTACAAAAATTAACTTGGATAATTAAAACACAAGAAATTGGAAGGAAAAATCAGTTAATTGTTTGATTAACCAATACACTAATCAAATCAAAGGCAATTAACTTATAATTGTGAATAGCAAACGATAACAATAGTGGAAACAATTAATTAATTGTTAACGAATCAGTGATTGTGCAAGTGAAAGTATAAAAATAGTGATTGAAGTAAAATTTTACTGATTGTAATTATAAGTAATTAAATTAACCAGATATTGAGACGATAATATTTAACTACAATTAAATAATAACGATGATATAATAATAGTAAACATAATGATGATTAAATTGATTTTTTTCAGTCAACAATCAACAATATTAATTGTATTGTATTGATTTGAACAGATTCTGATGACCAGTTTGAACTATTTTTTTTTGTTTAATTTGATTGATTATCACTGTACATAAGTCGTTAATGATTTAAACAATTTAAACAATTAACCTGATCAACTGAGTGCCTTTAACATTAACTGTTGGCTTGATAATCAAATTGGCAAACAATTTAGCTAATCAAGTTACGGTTAAATAGTTTCCATGAATCAAATACATTCATAAACAAAAAGTAACGGTAAATGTTAATAATACAATCAGGAGATTAAGATGAATGAAAATTTGGTCCAATCCAAAGAGTAAAAACTTTCAATTCATCTTCAAGATAATCTTTATTTATGGATTAGGATAATATTTGTGTTCATTGGTGTTTATTGAAGGTTGTAACTTGGAATCGCCTGTGGGCAGTGATGATTTCAACCCAATGGTTTGTTGTTTAATTAGTTGAAGGTTTTAAATTTCAAGGATCTCAATCAATCTCATCATGATTATTATCATGATGATAAAAGTGATTACAAAAGACTAACCTTGTATTATCTGGTTATCCCTTTTTTTTCATCATCATCCCTGTGAGGATTGAGTGAAAAATGATCAAGATTAAGGTGAGTTTAAACATCACTTTGATCATCACAATCAAGGTTACAAAATGGTGACTTGATTGCTTGTTGTTGATGATGATCAGTTAAAAATATCTTAATCCACCGAGATCACGAGTATCTTGTTAATCTTGGTTAAAGATAATGTATTATAAGAGAAAGCAAATCAATCGGACAATTTAAATTGTTACACTCGTCAAGATCATCTAAAGGATATTGCAATCAACATTGTTAATCCTCAAAAGGTATTGACAGGATAATCAAAGTGATATATTTTTAATCATCAAGATAATGTAAAGGTATTGACATGATTTATAATATTGATTGTTCAACAATTAATCTTAACGTTTAGTTTTCTGTTATCATCAATGGTTTCATTTTGATTAACTAATCAACACTCAAATCTTGAGCTATTGAAAAGTATAATTTAATTATGATCAATTGTAGCTACTGTTTAGATTTTTGTTTAATATATATAAAATTGACAGTTTAATTATTGATTAATTGTTTCAAAGTGAATTAGATGCTTGTAGCGATTGCCAATCAAATTTTCATTTCAATTTTTTTGTTAATTACTGTGATTTTGGCGGTAAATCAAAACTGTTTGTTGATTAATTGAATTGATTTGACTTTTTTTTTCATGTTCACAAATGAAAATTTTCATTAGATTTACAATTATAATGAAAGTTTATTATATATTCCTGATTAGGAAGTGTTGTAAGTTAATTAACTTATTTAAATCTAGATAATTAACTTAAAATTTGAATTGGCTAATTGGGCCACCCGTAAAGTTATAAACAATTTACCTCTAATTGTAATTAAGATTGATATTTGATAAACAATTATCGACAAGTACAAATGAAACCGATCGAAGGCAAAATCAATACACAAAATGAAAGTGATTAAGATTTAATTGTGATAACAATTAAGGGACATTGGGACAGATTTAATGGACAGATAGTAATATTATATTAAATCAGTCGATTTTAATTAAAACCTTCAACACTTTAATGATCAACACAACTAATTTCAATGAAACACCAATTAAGACAAATAATCGAGACCTTAAAGTTTAAAATGAACCAACAAACTTTATGATTAACAAATTGTTGTTATATTGAACGATCATCATTGAGCCTACACAATTAAATTAAACAATTTAATCGAAAATCAAATAATCAATTCAAGGTTGTAATTAAGGTGAACAATTTGTTGATTGTCATCAATAAGAAAAATTTTCACAGAATATAATAATCAATTGATTCTCATTGAAAAAAAAGAAACCGAAAACTTTTAATTAACTTAATTGTATCATTCAAAGATCATTGAATTTTAATTATACAGATTAATGGATTGTCAGGGACAACAATTAACGATTAGAATTGATTGTTAATTGTTTTTTCACCCAAAAAGGTGACATCAAATGAGACAAAATGTAAAGTTGATTAATGATTTAGGAATAACAATTGTAATGATTAGCCGATTATTAAAGCAATTGATACGAAAATCAATCGTAATCATTATCAACAATTAATGTTTAACTTTCTCCCGAAAGTGAAATTATCTTAATTGCTTGAGGCTTTTCCGAATCATAATCTTTGTTGGTTCATTGATGAAACTGAAATTGAGGTTTCATTTCATACTAACCTAATATTACAATTCATTATATTAGAAATGAAAACTATCAATCGCCCGAGGGCATATTACAAGTTACAAACAATTTCAACCTTCCTAAACTATTGTAATAGATTTGATCTGATGATTAGTAGGATTAGCTGGGCCTACAATTGATCAGTAATCAGTTTAATTATCCGAAAACAATTAGCCACACACATCATATATGTAAATAATAATTAATCTCAAATTAAAAGTCAAAGAAATCATTGAATTTATGTTAATTTACCTCAATTATCATAATCCCAAGGATTAAATTGATCATCTTTATGTTAATTGCCAAGAAAAATTCAATTCAAATTAACTTCTTACCTTGACCAATCTACAATCTGTAATAATATTTAATTGTGAATCGTGTTTACTTGGATCTAATTAAATCAAATTGTTACGATTTGCAAGCTACTCTTTTTTTGTAACCATTGTGACTTATTGACCAACTAATTGTCATTGAACAATTTAGTTAAATTTGATGTCATAAACTGATTGTTGTTGTTTTTGATTTCCTCAAACTTTACCCAAACAATTAAAAAACTAAATAAGTTAATCATCACTTTTCATCAGTTAATTATCAACATCTCACGATCTGTATTATAATTGAACATCAAGCAAACAAATACACTCACTCACACACAAGATTATCATCTAACTGTTAATCATTTTAATCATTACGATTAATAAAACTCAATGATTAACAGAATCTTGATTCAAGGTGTTGATAACAATACAAAATTAACGATTATCATAAAGACTAAATTTAGATGATAATAATTATCTTAACACGATTAGAAAACATAAAATCATCATCATGATTCAGATTAGTAGGAAATGTATGTTAACAGTTATAAATATTATTCGTGAAGATTTTTTTTATCAGAAAATGAAAGTTCTGAATAAATCTGAATATTATTTCCTATTATTATTGGAAAACATTGAATGGTGAATGAAGATTTGCACGAGAATAGTAATTAGAGATGAACAATCGGTGATAGTTTTGCTAATTGTTTCCATTTAATTGATTGAGCAATTGATCAAAAAGTTCATTAACTTTAATTGTTTTAAGTTGATTTCCTCACAGAGGTAAAACTTTTTTCTCAATCCGTTTGGCTGATTAGTAGATAATTGAAAACCTTTAACATTTAAAAGGAAACAATTAAAAACTTTGGTACAATAATCATGATAAATGTGAGATATGGTTAATGACGTTTACTGTTGAGATAACGGTAAATATATCATCCAACTTATCATCATCATCGTCATCATCATAACCTTTATGTATGATGAAAATAATGATACATCATTTGAGAGAGAAAAAAATTTCTAATCATAAGGATATGAAATTTTCCCTGGTTTTCATGGTGATTTTGAAAGTATTCTCATGTTCCTGTCAATTTCAGTTCTGTGAAAATCATTTCCATGATAATGTAAAGACGATTAACCTGAGGATTTAAATTGTTATTCTTGAAAAGAGAAGAAAATTTTTTTTCCTCTTCTTCCAAAGTAACAGTTTTTATTTATTCCTCTTCATCTTAATTCATCTCAATGAAAATTACATGATAACATTTCATTGTAATTCCTAAATATATATTACTATCATTACCATGAAGATGTGATGATGATGATAATGGTAGACACATTTAGATGGTAATGATTATAAAAGATGAGATGATGAGATTATATGGTTTAAACATATTAGATTAACATTTGATGGTTCCATTGACATTCAGTAGACATCATGATAGAAATGTAGATAATAAATTCAATTGAAATGTTCATCTTGATGATAACATGTTAAACAGTAGCTGAAAGATATTGGTGAGATTGGTGATGATTAATAATCAGAAAATTCTTGTTGATTGTAATTACTGTTGATCAACAACAGAAAAGATTAACAATTAGATTTGTACAGAAAAGGATTCACATTATTTCACAATTTATGTTAATCTTTTTGCTAAAATCCTTTTCCATCAGAACTGGACATCATTTGGTCAGTATCTTTTCCCTTGTTCAACCGCCCAACAATCAATTATCATGATAATTTAGCTTTCTTTAATTTAATTGATTACTGATAGTGTATAAATCACTGTACATAAATATAAGTAAATTAACTTTACCACTGATTATTAATTAAAAACAAATCAATTTTGTTGAGGGACTCATCGGATTGACAATTTAACTAATTAAACTTTTTATCTCTCTCTCTCTCTCTCTCTCTCTCTCTGCGCTGATTTGTTTCAAATAGAAACCGTTAATTAATCTTGTTATTAATAAATTGCTTTTATGTGTATATGAGTTAAATTAATGTTCTGGGTGTTAATCATTGAGATGGATCATCAAACTAACGGTTAACAATCAAAAAGGTAATGGGATAACTATTCAGGCCAACGATAATCATCATGTTATATAAGTGTATGGATATTATTAG
Source organism: Panonychus citri (assembly GCF_014898815.1). Classification (NCBI taxonomy): domain Eukaryota; kingdom Metazoa; phylum Arthropoda; class Arachnida; order Trombidiformes; family Tetranychidae; genus Panonychus; species Panonychus citri. Next base: position 26,655 of record NW_026515441.1, read on the forward strand.
TTTCAGGAATCAGTTGGATAAGAAAAAAACAAGTTCAATTCATTGAATTAACCATTATAATGGTATGTAATTAACTGATCAACTCGAAAATATCGGTTTTGAAATTGAATCAGAAAGATTATCAAGTGAAAGTTGGAGATCACAGTTATATGAAAAAAAAAGTTTTCCATGATAACTTCCGATAGAAATGTGAAATTTTTGAATCATTGCCAATCAAAGTTGATTAGATTTAAATGATTAAATCTAATAATCATCATCAAAGTGAAAGTTTTCATAATCGTAATGATTAAAAATAAGAAGAAGAGTGAAAAGTTAATCAATGGATTGAATTGTTCATGTTATTTATTATCATGTTCAGTAATCAATATGATGAAGATTATATTTCATAAGAGATTAACTGATTTTCACTATTAAAGTTGGATTAATATGATAACAAATTGATCATAATCAGTCAATCCTAAAATTAATACAATTAAACAAAGTTAATCATGATTAATATACAAAATTTTTGGTCTCTTTGATTCCAATATATTTGTTAATCATTTAACTATTTCAACACAATACAAAATGGGATTAAATTGTTATCAACTCTATTTACTTATTAATCTTACCTGGCGGCGATTCAAATCAAAATGATATCATGTTGATAATGATGATTAATAATAATGATAGTTAATAGATAATTATCTTGAATGGAAATCATATCAATTAGAAATCTTCCTTTTCCGGTTTCCGATTGGACGTTTTGAAGTAAATAATAAAAAAAAACAAATTCGATAAAAAAAAGTTCTAATCACTTTTTTCCTAACCATTTCAAGTACAAAACTAATTATACAATTAAAGTAAATTCTGCTAATCAATTAATGTTAATTGTCTACATTGTAAATAGGAAATCAGTTTGAAATTGAATGATTATTCAGACAACTGATTAGCTTTTATATCCTCACCTTTAATTAGTTATTAATTATGATGATGGTGATGATGATTAGGCTAATAATTAGTTTAAATTAATGTTAATTACTTTTGAAAGTTGAAAATAAGTTCAACAATTGTGTTATTAAAATGTTCCGATGGGAAATTGATTGTTTGTTGCAAGAAAAATTTAAAATCAATCGTTAACCAACAATCAATTCATTCAACTATGTAACTCAATCAGTTTAATTGGATTTCAATCACTTGGTGAGACCAATTAACAATTTAGACAACAATCAGCAAACAATAAGAAACAAACAGTAAAAACAAAATGGTAACTAATTTAAACAATTTACGGAAGTTAATAATCAATTTAACAATTAACGCTTTGAGAAAAGCTTCCTTAATCATTTAGAAAAAGTTACAATTGAATTAACAATTATGAAATTGTTTAAACAATCAATTCAATCAAGTGAGATAATCAATTGGATAAACTTAATTGTCAACCAGTTTAAACTTTTATATAATAAGTTATCATTTTCAATCTTAATTGTTAACCTAATGTCAACTGGGCGTTTAGTTATTATTACAATTTAGTGTCATTATCAATTGAAAATTTAAACAATTAGTTAATTGTTGGTCAAGCCCTTTGATAGGGATGACATGGACTTAGAAATTAAAAATTGGGCTAAATTGTAGGTCGCACGATATAAGAGATGTTAATTGTCATCGATGAGGTTTAAATAATAGCTAAAGTGTCTGGGTGATAATGACAATTAACTGTGTTAATGATTAACTAAATTTAAATCAAGTATTTGGTGTGTAAGAAGATTAAGATTGATTGTATACAATTAAGATAATACGGTTAAATTGTGAATTGAACAATAGGTTAAACATGTAGGGAGAGAGACAGTTATTAACTTTTCTCAATGATTTACATTAACTATCTCTCCATGAAGATGATAATCATTAACCATGGTTGATTTAGATTTACCTGATTAGTATTGTTCACAATCAACTAATTGTTGGTTAACAATCAGAGTCTTGTATCGATGGGTCAATCTTTTTTTTTCACCATTCACAGTGTGTGTATATTAACACTTGAAACGTATTGTTAAGGAGCAAATAAATTACCACCTGATTTACTTGATTACTGGTCAAACTTGACCAATAAACAATTGAAAATAAATATTGGATCAATTGAGAAATCATATCGGTCATCGTGATAATTATTATTATTATAATCATTGCATCAATGAGCTTCATTCATCATCTTAAGCTTGATACAAATTTTAGTGGGAAAAAAAGTAAACAAAATTTTACTATGATTGAGAAAACAATTAACCATTACAATCAATTAATCCATTTGTAGTTATCAACATTATCATCAATCTCATGATGATCATGATGATGATGAATAATGATGATCCTCATTAACCATCAACATAATATTTAAAGGGCAATCCAATTGGAGTCTTATTGTAATCAAGTTGATTTACTCAATTGAGAAACAAAAAAAAATGAGAGAAATTTTTTTTTTCAATCAATCAAAAACAATTAAATCATCATTTGCGTGTAACATTGATGATCAGGATAAAGATTAAGGGATAAAGATGATGCTCGCATCATCTTATATTAGTTACACCTTTAATTTTCGCAACGATTATATCGGTGTCTTAAATTGTTGGCCTAGAAAAAAAAACGAATTAGAAAACCAAAGCAAATCGAGATGAAGATGAAAGAGAGTAAAAAAAGAAACTGGTTTCATTATATTAATAGTCTCTTCCCTTTATCTTTCTTTCTTTCTTTCTTTTCATCTTCATCCTCTTTCTTTCCTCTCTCATCTTCATCGCATTCTAAAAGCACTTTGTTTCTTAGCATCTTCATCTCTTTCTTTCCTCTCTCATCTTCATCGCATTCTAAAAGCACTTTGTTTCTTAGCATCTTCATCTCTCTTCCTTTGTGTCTCTCTATCCAGGTAAACTCAATACTCTCCACACTCAATGTGATTTGTATGATTTTCAGGTAGACGGATAACCTTTATCCATCAATGACCACAATAAACATTAATTCATTCAACTTGCAATTTGAATTGTTGTAACAATCAGCCATTTAAAGTGTGAACACAATCATTCATTGAATTTGCATTCTAATTTACCTGAAAAAAAGGACAATAAATATAAAAAAAAATTTCAAATGAGTCCAAAAATACTGTTGCTTTCAATGGTTTTTGTAACAAAAAGTTTCAAATTTTTATCAATACAAATGATTGAAAATCTGAAAATATCTTCTCAACTTAATGATTTGCAATTGAAATCTAAACTATTGATTAAATTGTTAATGTTTCTTGTTCTGATTGTTGAGATTTACATTAACAGTGGTAGAAACATTATCAATGAGTTGATTCCATGTTACATCGTAACTAAATTAACCCATTAAATTAGCAATTAACGTTAATCAACACAATCTAATTGCAAAAGTTTCGCAAGAAAATAGTCATTTAAACTTGTAATCAGTTGGCAATTTGAATTCAATCAAGTTGATGATGATGATGAAGATAATGATGATAATATTGGATCGATAACAAAAAGTATTCGCGAAAAATTTAATTAAGATTGGCAATAGGAAAGAGGAAATTAATTTCTATCGCTGACAAAGTTCAAATAGACAAGTTGAAAGGTTAAATTGAATTTCTTTATATCTTAAAAGTTTAGGTTTCCAATGGTGGATAACAATAAACATAGGAAATTGTATTCGATAATAAGACTATTTGAATTCTAAGAATTTTTTTATATTCTTTTTCTATGAAATGAGAACATTTCTTCTAGATCTTTTTAGATCTTCTTCTCTTTTTTATCCCTCGAAATTGTAAAAGTCTTAAATTTCCATAGGAATTTATTTCTTTGTTTACTTTTACCTTTGTTGATCTTTTTCTTCCCATAAATGGACTATAACATGTATTAGTGGATTCGTTGGGTCAGTTTAGTAAAAATGACCAGAAGGATAAGTTTACAATGGACTAGAAGGAGGAGAGGGAGGAGGAAGAAGAGGTAAGATGAATACACAATTTTACCATCGAAAGGTAAATGTAGCAAAGAGATTGAGAGATATTCTAGATCAATGTTGAATCTAAGCTTATCGAATTGTTAGAGAGAGAAAAAAGATTCGAAAAAGAAAAAAAAAGTTTGGAAAAAGTTTTTTTTTATTCTTATTCTGATATTTCAATATGATTGAAGAGATTGTAGCTGTTTTTCATGATTAAAGTGATAGTTGGAATCATGAATTTGAAATTAATCTGAAAACAGAAACAAAAAAAAAGTTCTGTTGATTATCATGAGAGTTTTTTTTTATATTTTCTAAGCCAAATTAAGCTAATCATCATCATCAATTGTTAGTATTGTGATTAAGTTTGATGATGATAATGAACATGATTTTGATGAGAGAGGTTAAAAAACAAAGCTCGAGATGAGATTGGATCAACATGGTAATTGGATTTCTCAGATTATAATAATAGTAGATTAGGTTGGGTCAGTTTAGAGATTGGAATCAATGGTCAATCAAGTTTAGTCCCAACAAGAACATGAGTAACTTTTTTTTTGTTTCTGTTTAAAACTGACCACTTAATCCAGGACATGATTAGTTTGGTCAATCTCATTGATATGGAAACTTTCAACATGTGATGGGTTAAAATTAGTAACAATTAAAAGGTTGATTGTTTAAGATATTAAATCAGTGACCATGAAATCCGGTAAAGTAGTAAAATCTAATCACATCCGAAGCGGAAACTGTTAGCAATTAAATAAAATTAATCTTTCTTGAAATTAACAATCAGCTCATCGTTATCATGATGATTTTAATTGATTACAATCTTATGGTGAGGCTCTTGTCTTTTCACAACATTGACCCAAATATGGACACATAGATATACAAGGTAATGATTTCCGGTCAGTAAGAGGTTACTAATTAGTGACTTAATTTGTATTCCAATGTATAGTCATCACCCTTAGTTAGTAATTAACTTTAATTACAATACAAGGTTATTTGCCGATACAAAGTTTGTATTATCATATTGCAATAAAAAATGGTTACTTTTGGAAAGTTAGTTAACTAATTGTGATTATTTAACAGTTAATTGCTGCCAGGTAACTATGAATACATTAGTTTCTTTAAAAATATAATAATAATTATGCAAATTGTGACAATTAGTTTGTCTCTTCCTCATGCAATTAATGAAGGAAATTAAGTGAAAACTTTACATAATCAGACCAAGGTCCATTTTCGGGTGAAAATAATGTAACAATTAACTTTTAATTAGTCCAAATAATCAGCTAATTCTTGTAATCAATATAACTGCCAATTTGTAAGTATAAGTTTAGGTTTATTGACCATTAAGCTTAATTGTTGTTAACCCAAACCATTGATTAATTGTAGACAATAATGAATTTGAAAACATCAATTGAAGCTAATCAAAGGTAATTGTATACGTTTTGTTGGTGTGCAACATGATTTAATTGTGATCAACAATTGATTTAAATACAATTTAGATAAATTGTGATCAGTAATCGATAGTTGATTTTATCCTTATTGAACTTAACACAATTTAATTGTTAAGATTAACTGTTAATGATGATAATACCAATTGAAATAACGGTTATTTCTTGTTGAGTAATTTAAAATAATCAACTAACCTTTAATTGTTGTTAATCAACACATTCAAATACAAAAGGTTATTAATAAATTTTGAATGTAACAATTTTTGATTGTTACTTTGTCATCAATTCAAATAAATAATAAGGTTAAACATTAGTTTTAAAACCTTTAATTGTTACAATTATCATGTTGATAATGAAAACAATCAACGAATACAAATAAATGATTGTCAAGATTAACAATCTTTACCAAACCGTTTTCAGGACAATTAAAGGTTACATGATCATAATTAACACAGAGATGCTCATTTGATTGATTAAATTGTTCACCATTCTAATCACTAATCATAATAATAATCATCAATCATTTATTAATAATAAAAATAAGAAAAGTATTGCATTCAAATTATGATGATAACCACAACTTAATCATTGATAAACTACCCAATGGATTAAATTGATTAACTAGAAAGTACAATTTAATCAAGATTCAGATTAATTGATTACTTATGAGGAAGATGTAAAAACAAAAGACATTCAATTACAATTAACTATCAGATGGAAAAGAAAACTTTGATTGAAAGTTGATTAGATTATAATAAGATGTTGTATTATTTGGAAAGCAAATTGATTGGCACAGTTAATTGTAAGGTTGTTAATTTCATGTTGATGGTAAAACCTATTATCATTAACTAACTAATTTAAGTATAAGAAAACTGGATTAAGGTGAAAACAACAATCAAAGTAAAAGGGCTAAGCCCAAAAATCCCTATTGTTCATCATCATTATCATCACAATGTTAAATTCATATATACCTCAGGTAGTCAATTGTATATTATTATCATGATGATTAACTGATTGTGTTACAAATGAATGAATGAAAATTAATCAATATGAAAAGCATTAATATTACAAGAATAGATTCATCAATACAATTGATTTACAATCTATTGTTGATTAAAAGGGATATTTAATCATAACCATGATCAATTCAAAGCCAAGCCTATGGATAGTAAATATTTTAATTGTCTAATCAAATTGTAAGTAAATTAATTCGTTGATTTTTTTTTTTGGTTTATTTACCAGATTAAAGTTGATCAAATCATTGGAATCAATTTATAATTGTAACATGACCTAAATTGTGATTAAACTTTCATGTTAATTATGATGATAGACTTTAAATTTGTGAAAGGTGTGATAATTAATAAGTTAATTGTAATAGATTTGCTTCTCATTGATTGTAATCAAGACAAAATTGGTTGATTACAATTTTGAATTTAATATCATCTGATTAATCAACAATATTCTGATATTATCATTTGAAAACAAATGATTGAGTTGATGAATGAAATGATTTGCTGTTAACAATGAGCTAAATTTTTTTCATCATCATTATCATCAACATCATCATTTACAATTAACTTTAATCATAATGATGACCATTAAAATATATATATTAATAATAAAATACAATTGATAACTATTAATAGTATCCTCATTATGATAATATTGACTCACCAATTGTTACCTTATTCATTCATCAATTTAATTGTGAATGATAAAGTTTATTGATTAATAACAGTTAGTTAAGTAGCATGATGATTATCATGATGACAGGTTAATTGGTTACCTGGTGACATAAGACATTCAACTTGATATTATTATTATTATCATACATCAATGAGCAAGAAGTAAAAGTTCAATGAAAAGATAACAAATTGGATAATATTAGATCATAAAATTCTGAATCATGATTAGCGAAACAGAATGCGAATCAAGAAAAACAGAGTTTCGATTCGAGGATAATAATTCGTAAACATGAAGATAATTCCCTTGGTAATTTGATCTGAAAGATAAAATGGAAACCAAATTCTGAGTCTCTCCTGTGGATATATCATATTATTCACGATCAAACTTGAGAGATGAGGAAGAGAAAAAAAAAGTTCGAAAGGTTGAGAAGAAAAAATAAGAATTCGATTCGTTTGAAATCTTCTGAATGATTATTGTATACATGATGATGCGAAACTTTAAAGATGAGGTCAGAAAAATATGACAGTTTGACAGTTGAACATGTAAAGTAGTTGATTCCATCAAGATGATTCTGAAACTCAGAATTACTCAATTTCCGTTTTTTCTTCATCATTTCAGTTTTTTTCTCACAACAATATTTATTATCTTATCATCTTCATCATCATCATCAACACCCTCAAGACATTTATATGCATGTAATCATTTGGGTCTTTTTATTATTTCTCTTGTTTTCTCAATCTTATTTTGCTCTCTCTCAACTTTTCAGAATCGGAACATTATTTTGATTCATTTTTTATTCTGTTTACTTTTTATTTCATGATAAATATAAAATGGATTATGAAAATAAACTGTTGGATAACATTATCACTTCATATTAATATGTTGGGTGAAAAACTCATATGAGAATCGAGGTGAAAAAAAGAAACAGGAAGTAAGAATTTCATTTCCAGGATAACAAAGGTAATTTATCTAAGACTTGAATTGATTATTGGTGATCATCATCATCATTAATATCAAGAGATTATCATAATAATAATAATATAAATCTGCTTTGGGATCATCTTTGACTATCAATTGTTTACCTTAATTATCATTGAACACATTAGGTGAATTATGGGAAATCTTTTATCAGTAGGAAGAGGAAGTGATCAGAGGAAAGTTGAGATTCTCTTGGAATAATCAATGATAATTAATCTAATAAAAACAAAAACGATTCCAAAATTATGCTACCCGATATTCAACCAAAACTAACGGTAAAATGTGTATCTAGATATTCAACTGTTGATACGATTAAACAAATGGACATTGAATCAATTGAAGAAATTGATAATTGAGGTGAGTTTAAATTTAGAAGTAAGAAAAAAGTTTCATCATGATGATGGTTAATTGGGAGGAAGGTGATTTATGATTCGTTCATGATGATTATGCTTCTGATAAAAGAGAGAGATAAAGATGATGATGATGATGATGGACACTACATCAAGGTGAGCTCAGGTGAATTCATTCAAATCAAATTCTAAATCATAACAGTAACACTACTCAGGTGGACACATGAAACGATTTCCCGAAAACATGAAAACACGTTCGCCAGTTTAATCGCTTCTTGTAATCATCTTCGACGATCATTAATATTATCATACTTTTCGTCTTGTCTTTTTTTCTTTCTTTGCTAAGGCGTTAACATCTTTTTCTTTCTCTCTCTCATCATCATATTTATCTTCATCTTCATCTTTTCTTCCTTTGGGTTTGTGGGACAAGTAAAGAAGGTTTTAAAGATGGAGAGCAAAAAAAAGAAAAAGTTGTGATGTCAAATGTATACAAATAATTCTGATTCTGAATTCGGATGCATGATGATGATGATGATGATCGCATCATCATGATGAAAGATGGTAGCGATGATGAAGATGCGAAAATTGAGAACAGAAAAAGAACAAGTAAAAAAAATTGGAAGAAAATAAGTTAACTTTTTTTTTTCGAAAACATTAATTTCTAATGATGATTAAAATAATGACGAAATAATCAAGTAAAGATCCTTAATTTAATTGCGATGATTAACATTCAATTTGAATGATCGTTTGTTGAGATTAAATTGTTTTCCATCATAACAAATATAACATTGAACGAGAAAAGTAATATTTCAATTAACTTAAATTGGAAACAAAAAACTTAATTTTAATTATAACCTTTTCATTTACAATTAACTTGATTTCAACTGATTGGGCTAATCAATTAGCTAAATATTTAATTGATTGTTGCAGGTTTTCACAGTTAAGGTTGATAAATTAACTTTAACTTACCTTGAATTAATTGAGAGGTTTAAATTGTTGAATCTTTTGCAATGATGACAATTTTTGATTATTGCAATTAAATTGATAAGATTTAAATTTGATGATTTAAATTGTCTAATTTTTTAGGTTGTTGTTGATTGAAACACTTAATTAAAGTGTTGTAATTGTAAACACACACAAAGACAAGAAAATTTAATTAAATCCAGGTAATGTTAAGGTAACGATAATTGTAATCATTATTGGTTTTAAATTGATCAGATTTAATCACAATTAAAATGACACAAAAATTGTTGAGTGATTAACATGATTAACACAATTTAATATCCAACTTTGTAAATGGCAAAATCCAAACAATTATTAAAGCACAATTGATAATGATAATTATCCTTTTTGTATGTTGATTGTTTAAAGATTTTAATTGGTATCCTAATGATTGAGATTTAATTACAACAATTAACTTTGAATCGATGTTACCAAGTAGGAAGGTCAATGATGGTAAACAATTATTTTGGTCAAGACTTAATGGTCAAGATGTCAGGTGAAAATTGTCCTTTGATTGTCCTTTACACTTTGGTAAACAAGGAAACTGAATTAAGTTTGTTAATGTATATGAATGAAAACACAACCAATTGTAATTACAATTAGAACATAGATTTAGACTTGATGATGATTTATATCAACTGATTAATTATAGTTGATTTTTACTATCGACCATCAACTGATTGATGAATTACCGAATTCAGGTGAACATTGAATCCGGTGAAAAAAAGGTTTGTTGTTGTTTTTGATTTCTAATGTTTATGATACACTTTTGGTTATCATTGAAGCTTTTCCAGAACAAGTTGAAAGGAAAGAAAGAGGATGAATAGAGAGTTGAAGCAGAATTTCATCTGGATAAAATTGAGAGTTTCAATTGTATGAGAAAGAAGATGATGAAAAAGTAGGAGGAGGATGAAGATGAAGACGAGAGAGCGAGAGAGTAGAACAGGGGAAATGTTTCAAGTATAAGGAAAAGTAAGACAAAAATCCTGAACTGGTTCTGATAAGCTGAACATTTCGAATTGGAATAATTTATCGTTTTGAGAGAAGTTTATGCTTCCCTCTGATGGATTAGAATTGTAACTTATTCTAACGAACCAAAGTGGCGCGAATTGGTAGTTTCTTCTAAAGTTTTCTAACGAAAGATTAAAGAGTAGAGAAGATGAAATGATCAACGAAATGACCTAAATACATGAATTTTAATTCGATGAGCGAATCAATTTGCTATGAATTCGATTTCATGAAACATTGTTTTTACGAATCTGCCAACTGTCTTCCAGTTCTCATTGATGAATAAAACTGAGACAAACTTTAATGATTGTCTGTCATGTTTCGAGGTGAAAGAAGAAAGTTCAGTTTGTGTCCAATTTTCTGTACGAATTGATCATTGCGAAAACTCATCATGTGAATATTTCGAGCAACTTATATTCTTCATGAAGGTAAATAAGTAAAGCTCAAGATGAGTCCGTAAGCTCAACTTTTCTGTGCTTTAACGTAATTAGTGCTTTAACATTTCTTAAGGTTTTTGAGTTATTTATTAGTGAAATCATAATTATGACATTGATTTACCTGATAATTGTCTTTGGAAAATCTTCGAAAATGTTCATGAGGCCAAAGATTTGCTTCGATTGTCTAAAGGTAAGATTAAAATTCCGTTTAGATGGTGAAATTTTAAAACTTATTTACTTTCCCTTGATTCTTAAGTTTGTCCGATTTAATTAGGCCGAGATTTAATCGAGTAAAATATCTTCATTTGATGGATATTGATAGTAGTAAGTTAATTTCTCATTGATCGGTTCATTGGTAGGGCTCAAGATATGTCATTAACCTCAATTTTTCTGCTTTCAGTTGCCTTATTTTCGGCTTACGATTCTAGGATTTTTAGGAAAATGACCCAATTTAATTGATTTCGAACAGTTGATCCGATTGTCCAATTGATCGAGATTTTAACTTGAACTTATTCTATTTAAATTTTCTATTAATTGATCTCAAGTGAATTATGTCAATTAACAAACTACCAAACGAGTGTCTCTACAGTCAGACCTGTCATATTTGAACACTTTCATATTTGAACAAAATCCTGCCATCTACTGGATTTTAGTTTCGGACTCTATCCTTTTCCATGCACGTGTACATTAATAACTGAACATTTATAACTGAACATTAACAAATGAAAATTATTGTTTATGAATATACAAAGAACGAAAAGAAAAGAAAAAAAATTAATTAATAGCAACGGAAACAATAAAAAAATTACATATATAATATGTTTATATTTACTCTATACGGTCTACAACCATGACCGTTCGAAGGCACCACAAGAGGGCGCTTAGTCATGAAGACGACCGTTAGGGTCTGAAAAACTAAATATGACAGGTCTGACTGTATATGATATTGGAACATTGCGATGGATTCGAAGATTTGATCCGATTATCCAAAGGTAACATCGAGATTAAGTTTAAATTTTAAATTTCTGAAATTCAATTTCTATTGATTTTTCAGTCTCTCCAAGATGGTTCCTGGTCATTTCGCTGAAGTTAAGCAAAGTTAAATATCTTCAATTGATGGATAGTAAGTAAACTCCACCTGATTGATTATTGATTCTGATTGACTCTTAATTTGATTGTTTCTAATTTCAGGATACAAAAGAGCTCAGGACTACATTGAGCATAACAAACTTTGGAAAAACACTACAGAAACTTTGAAAAGTCACAATTTAAGTGATTTGTTTCCGAATCTGAAGGTAATTGATAAATTGCGTTTTTCCACCAGAAAAATACTTAGTTTCTATCGATTGCATTTTTTTATATAGATTGTGGAAGTTCCGTTGCATTTTTTTGTTTCTCTTGAATCGTATACTTTTAGAAGGTTGATAAACGAACATCCAAAAATCAAAGGATTGATTGGACTTGATGAACCTGTTGAGAACAGATATAACTTGGAAAATATCGAAATGATTTCATCAGATTTCAAATTTGAATTCGAGGTCCAAATTTGTCCATTTTAAAAATCCTTGAAATTCCACCTGGTAATCTTGGCTTTATTACTATTACTATGGCTTTAATACTTTCAGGCTAATTACATTGACGATACAATAAAAAATTTCAATCTAAGAGATTTGGTTATCGAACATGTAAGTGACAATGAAAAATTCTCATTTGATTCACTTTTTCGTTTTGATTCTTTCCACCTCAAGCCTTATACATGTGAGTTTACCTTGGAACTTTTACGGATAATCTGCACAAAATTCCCGAATTTACATCATCTTGGAATCAGAGGCTACGAAGTTGACGATAGTCATGTAGAAGTAATGGTTAAACTATTACCAGAATTAAAACTGATCGACTTGAGAAAATGTAAGAAAGTGACCCAAAAATCAGCTCATTTCATTTCCAAATTTTGTGAAAAATCCAATCGATCGATTAAAATCTTTTATGATTGTGAAAAGGAACCAACTGAATGGCCTAAATTGGATACTCCTCCCGAATTAATTGTCTACGGATTCGATTTCATGAAACATTGTTTCTATAAAACTTGGAACTCACTTCCAGATTTGATTGATGAAGACAAATAAAATTGCTAACTAAATTGATGGCCAATTTATCAGAAAAAATACAAATTCGAATAAGATCCGATATTCAATTTCTATTCATCCGAAAAAAGCGCTTTGTCTCAGAAACTAAAGGGTGTGTAGTTTTAAACTACTGTAATATTACAGTACAGTAGTGTTCACACTTAGAGCAAGAAACATAACTAAAAGGGTTAATCTCTTAGTGAACTAACCTCGTACGCTAATTCAATACTAATCTCATTAATCCGCTAGGGGGGGCTGTGAAAACATAGTTGCTCTAAGTTTCTGGCCGAGAGGTTAGTGTCGTGGATTCTAGTCCACGATGACACAGGTTCAATCCTGGCTTGGGTACCCATCTGAAAAACTGTAAACCCTCAAAAATAATGAAAATGTAACAAAAATTGTAAAGGTTCAAGAGAGGCGCCTTATAAGCCTCTCTAATCGCCTATAGGGCAAAAACAATAATAAAAACTCTAAGTGTGAACACTACTGTAGTTTAAAACTACAATATATAGCTGATATCAGCTGTTCTTCACGAGAGAAAGTTTTTCTGAGAAAGAAGTTTACAAATCAATTATAAGTGAATTGTGATTTTCAATCATGTCATTGAACGATTTACCTGATAATTGTATTTGGAAGATCTTCGAAAATGTCAATGGGGCCAAAGATTTGATTCAATTGTCTAAAGGTAAGATTGAGATTCCTTTTAGATGATGAAATTTTAAAACTTCTTTACTTTTCCTTGGTCCTATAGTTTGTTCGAGATGGGCCGATTTAATTACGTTGAGATTTAATCGAGTAAAATATCTTCAAATGATGGACGTTAATAGTAGTAAGTTAATTCCTCATTAATCTGTTCATTATTTTTTAATACTTGTTTCCAATTTTTTTTAGTCGAAGGTAAAGTTGATTATATTGATGCGAACAGTTTGTGGATCAATCATCATACGAATTGGAATGATTACAATTTATTCGCATTGTTTCCGAATCTTAAAGTAATTGATAAATTTTTAAAATCCAAATTGTGTTTTCTAATTGTTTTTTAATTTGACGTTAGATTATAGATACTGAGGCCTTATCAAGAAGTGCATCTCCCAATTTGGCAAAAATTGTCAAAAATAATCCAAAAATAAGAGGGTTAATCGTACTTTTTGATTACATCGGAAACCGTTGTGACGGTACAAATATCGAAATGTGCGCTTCAGAATTTAATTTCGATTATAAAAAAGTTTTTCGACCTGATCAGTTAAAACAAGTTCTTTGCTTACAATTTAACATGGATGATCTTCCTTCATTCATTGAATATTTTCCGAATTTGAAGCGACTCAACTTAGAACTCATTAATGGTGAGATTCAATTTTAATTAATCTTCTAATTGTTCAATATGATTAGTATCTTTTTACAATTTATATTAGTGAACGGCGTTTTTTACAATGGACCGACTTTGTCTTCGTTAAAGATTCTTGAACTAAGTACAACCAATTTTTTTGAACAATTCACTGGATTTCATTTGATGGATTTTTGTCCATCTTTGGAAAGTGCTTTCTTTCGTTGTTGGGCAGAGGATGTTTATGTAGATGAATCGGTAAAGAATTACAAGCTAAGAGATTTGGTTATCGAATGTCATGTAAGTCAGTGGTTGAAAAATTTTACTAGACTATTATATTGTATTAACTTTTTCTTTAGATGCGCCGCGGTTGTTTTTCGCTGCCACGACTTAAAAAACTCTTGTCTAAATTTCCTAATTTACATCATCTAGCGGTGAGACATTTTGATAAGCTCGATGATAGAAATTTAAGAGAATTGATAAATTTATTACCTGAGTTGAAGATATTGGACTTGAGAAGATTTAAGAAAGTGCCGCAAAAATCAGTTGATTTTCTGTCCAAATATTGTGTCAAAGAGAATCGATCAATTGTAATATATTACGATTGTGAAAACGAACCTACCGAATGGCCTAAATTGGTAAATACTCGCGAACCAATTTGCTATGGATTAGATTTCATGAAACATTGTTTCTACAAAAAATTCAGATGTCTTCCAGATCTCATTGATGAATAAAAATCAACTGACTTGAATGGTTTAAAATGTTAACTAAATCACAATGTTGATTATTCACTACAAGTCTTGTTGGATATCTGCATCGTATTTAAAATAAATCATATCACAACATTAATATAAATATTTTCTTGTTTCATTTCTCACCAATTGATGAAGTTTCTTTTTATTATTTGGTAACATAAATAAAATAAATCGAGATTGAAACAGATTCGCTTCAGACGATCAGCAAGTCGTTGTGCTTAGTCCTTTAGTCAAATGCTACATTCATAAGACTAATACTCATTAAATCTATCAAATTACATTGTAATTATTTAAAGTAAACTCGACATGGGAACTTTTAAAAAAAGCCCTTCTTTTCAGCTGTTCTTTTAGAGGGAAATTAATGATAAGCTACCGACATTTCTTGAAGTTTCCAAATCAATTATAAGTGAATTGTGATTTTTAATTATGTCATTTAACGATTTACCTGATAACTGTCTTAGTAAGATCTTAGAAAATGTCCGTGAGGTTGGTAAATACTCGCAAACGAATTTGCTATGGATTTGATTTCATGAAACATTGTTTCTACAAAAAATACAAGTTTCTTCCAGATCTCGTTGATGAATAAAACGATTGATTTGAATCAATCGCAAATCCAAATATCATAAGGTTGATTATTCACTATGAATTTAATTAAATCCAGGTAATGTTAAGGTAACGATAATTGTGATCATTATTGGTTTTGAATTTATCAAATTTAATCACAATTAAAATAACACAAAAATTGTTGATTGATTAACACAATTTAATATCCAACATTGTAAATGGCAAAATCCAAACAATAATTAAAGCACAATTGAAAATGATAAATTATCAATCGTAAAGACAAATAACAAGATTCTAATCACTATCAACAAAATAATCATTAGAATTACATGTAAATTGATGGTTAAAACTCTAGACAGTTATAGTTGATCAATAAAATACAGTCACACCTCTCTAATCGCCCCCTCTATTATGTCACAAATTCTTTAATTTCACAATTTAATTTTCCGATTAAGGAGATAGAGAATATAGTCATAATATGTCTCAATCTCACAATCACACTATTTCAGGGCAATTGTGAGATTCACCATAGTAATGTGTTTTGTCCAATGAAAATGAGCTAATTTGGCTTAAATTATGGAATCAACCAGTAAATTGCATCATTTTTTGAGAGATCCAAAGATTATTATTACAGAAGAAAAAAAAGTTACTCAACAAGATATAATGAAGAGGGTTAAGGATCAATTCGGTGTTGTAAATAAGATTCCAATAAGTAAATGCAAAAAAAATTGATTTTCACCTTCATAATTAAGAATTAATAGATTTCCATAAAGTCACAATTTCCCAAATTTCACAAGTTTTTTGGGTCCGGTGGGGGTGAAATTAGAGAGGTGTGACTGTATACGATTGAGCATCCATCATGTTTCGAGGTGAAAGACGAAAGTTCATTTTTAATCCCAATTTTTATGGACGAATAGATCGCTTTGCTTAATTCGAGCTTCGGTTAATGCGAGCAACTTATATTCTGCTTGAAGGTAAATCTATTGGTTATAAAGATTCTGCTCTAATCTAATTAGATCCAATATTCGATTTCTATCCATTCGAAAAAAGCGCTTTGTCGCAATAAATGTATAGATTCTACTGTCTTTGATTATGATTCATCCCGTAATTTAAGTGAAATTGTCAAAAATAATCCACAAATTAAGGGATTTATTGGATTTTTGGATCTCCTCGGAAGCATTTATGACTTGTCAAATATCGAAATACTCGCTTCAGAGTTTTATTTCAATGTTAAAATTGTTTTTCGACCTGATCAGTTGAAACAAGTTTCCAGCCGATTTTTTGTAATGAAAGATCTTCCCTCGTTCATTGGATATTTTCCAAATTTGAAGCGACTTCACTTGAGACTCTATAATGGTGAGATACAACTCGAATTAATCTTCCGATTGTTTCATATGATTAATATCTTTTTACGATTTTTATTATAGCGAACAAAGTTTTTTACAATGGTCCGAATTCGTCTTCGTTAAAGATTCTTGAACTTAGTACAACCAATTTAGTTAGAAAATTCGACGGATTTCCTTTCATGGATTTTTGTCCCTCTTTGGAAAGCGCTTTCATCGATTGTTAGGCAAATGATGTTTATGATGAATCGATAAAGAATTACAATCTAAGAGATTTGAATATCGTTAATGTAAGTCAATCATCCAACCAATAATTAAATACAATTGATAATG
Organism: Panonychus citri; assembly: GCF_014898815.1. NCBI lineage: Eukaryota > Metazoa > Arthropoda > Arachnida > Trombidiformes > Tetranychidae > Panonychus > Panonychus citri. Next base: position 43,966 of record NW_026515441.1, read on the forward strand.
ACAATTATCCTTTTTGTATGCTGATTGCTTAAAGGTTCTAATTGGTATCTTAATACTGTTTTAATGTGTATGAATGAAAACACAACCAATTATAATGACAATTAGAACATAGATTTAGACTTGATTATGATTTATATCAACTGACTAATTATGGTTCATTTTTTCCCACTTCTATTAATTCTTTTTACATTAACTAACAAAGATAATAACTCGAAATTATTTATATTCTACAGATTTATATTCTCAATTTTGAATATTCCTCATCTTCCATTAAAATCTTTAAAAATCAACATTAATCACAATCAAGATGAGCGCCATTAAAGTTACCCTTTCCTGTCAACGGAGGCATAAAGCACAAGAAACTATCAGCTGGTTTTTAGAGGGAAACAATTAAATTTAAAATTTTGCTTGTCTCTTTAAATTGGAAGAGACTATTCGTACGTAATCCGCGTACGATTAGACTAAAAAAACTATTCGTACGTAAATAATTAGATTTATATTCTAACATTGGATGAAAATTAATAAGTTGAAAATATTAGCTCAGAGGTAAAACGAAGGGTTTGTTGATATAATTTTGCGAGTTCGAATCTTGTATATAAAATTTTTCTTTTCATTTCGATTCTCCAAAATTTCATTTAATTTTTTCTTTTTTCTCTAGTTTAATCTAACTGTGTAGGTCAGATAAATTAAATTTATTTTTAATTGTACCCTAATTAAGTTAATTAAAACTTAGTTACAATTAATAAAAATTAAATTAAATTAGTTAGGAATCGATAGAATCGGATACAAACATCTGATAATATCGATTCCATCTGGCGTATGAATAGACTTTACCCTTTAAATTGATTATCAATTATTGATTTCATGTGAATTATGTCAATTAACAAACTACCAAACGAGTGTCTCTATATGATTTTGGACCATTTCAATGGATTCGAAGAGTTGATCCGATTGTCCAAAGGTAAGATTCGAGATTAAGTTTAAATTTTAAATTTCCTAAATTTAATTTCTCTTGATTTTCTAGTCTCTCCAAAATGGTTCCTGGTCGTTTCACTGAAGTTAAGCAAAGTTAAATATCTTCAATTGATGGATAGTAAGTAAACTCCCACCTGATTGATTCTTGATTCTGACTGACTCTTAATTTGATTGTTTCTAATTTCAGGATACAAAAGAGCTCAGGACTACATTGAGCATAACAAACTTTGGAAAAACACTACAGAAACTTTGAAAAGTCACAATTTAAATGATTTATTTCCGAATCTGAAGGTAATTGATAAATTGCGTTTTTCCACCAGAAAAATAGTTTCTAATTCTATCGATTCATTTTTTATATAGATTGTGGAAGTTCCGTTGCATTTTTTTGTTTCTCTTGAATCATATACTTTTAGAAGGTTGATAAACGAACATCCAAAAATTAAAGGATTGATTGGACTTTATGAACCTGTTGAGAACAAGTATAACTTGGAAAATATCGAAATGATTTCATCAGATTTCAAATTCGAATTCAAAAAAGTCTTTCGACCTGCTCAGTTGAAACAAATTTGCTTCAAAGGAATATTGCTCTTATCTGAATTTTCTCAATGTATCGAGTACTTGAATTTGAAACGACTTCATAAATTCCTTCTATCACGGTATGTTAACACCAACTTAATTTTTAAATGTTCTAATTCTTTCATGTTTTAAATAGACATAAAAAAATATGATGGTCCAAATTTGTCCACTTTAAAGATCCTTGAATTTCCACCTGGTAATCTTGGCACTGGATTTCGTATTATGGATTCCTGTCCGTGTTTAGAAAGCGCATTCATATATTCTGGTTACTTTCAGTCTAATATTATTGACGATTCAATAAAAAATTTCAATCTAAGAGATTTGGTTATCGAACATATAAGTGACAATGAAAAATTCATTTGATTCACTTTCTCGTTTTGATTCTTTCTACCTCAAGCCTTATACATGAGTTTACCTTGGAACTTTTGGAAAATCTACAAAATTGAATTTACATCATCTTGGAATCAGAGGCAAGTTGATGATAGTCATGTAGAACTAATGGTTAAACTATTACCAGAATTAAAACTGATCGACTTGAGGAAATGTAAGCGACCCAAAGACCAGCTCATTTTCTATCTCAATTCTGTGAAAATCCAATCGATCGGTTAAAATCTTTTATGATTGTGAGAAGGAACCACTTGAATGGCCTAAATTGGACACTACTCACGAATTAATTGTCTGGATTCGATTTCATGAAAAATTGTTTCTATAAAACTTGGAATTCACTTCCAGATTTGATTGATGAAGACAAATAAAATTCCTAATTAAATTGATGTCGAATTTATCAGAAAAACAAAATTGTAATAACAAGTTTCAAAGACAATCAACAAAATAATCATTCGAATTGCATACAAATTGATGGTTAAAACTCTAGACAATTATAGTTGATTAATAAAATATACGATTGAGCATCATGTTTCGAGGTGAAAGACGAAGTTCATTTTTAATCTCAATATTTTCTGTACGAATTGATTATTGCGAAAACTCATCATGTTAATATTTGAAATATTATATTTCTATTTATCATATTCTTCATGAAGCTAAATCTATTGGTTATAAAGATTCTGCTCTAATCTAATTAGATCCAATATTCGATTTCTATCCATTCGAAAAAAGCGCTTTATCTCAATAGTTAATCAGCTGTTCTTCACGAGGGAAACTAATTTTGCTGATTAATCATTAATGTACTACATTAAATGTAGTGAATTTCAATAAATTAAAATCATTGATTTTAAATCAATCCTAATTGAATTATAACCATGTCATTAAACGATTTACCTGATATTTGTCTTTGGAAGATCTTTGAAAATGTCCATGAGGCCAAAGAATTGATTCGATTGTCTAAAGGTAAGATTAAGATTCCGTTTAGATAATGAAACTCTAATGCTTATTTACTTTCCCTTGATTCTAAAGTTTGTTCGAGATGGTCCGATTTAATTACGCCGAGATTTAATCAGTGAAATATCTTCAAATGATATATATTACAAAAATAAATATGGTTGTAAGTTAATTTCTCATTAATCGTTTCATTATTTTATTAATACTTGTTTCCAATTTTTTACAAAAGAAAGTTGATTATATTGATGCGACAGTTTGTGGATGAATGAGTCTACGAATTGGATGATTACAATTTATTCCAATTGTTTCCAAATCTTAAGGTAATTAATGAATTTTATCAAATCAAAATTATGTTGCTTTCTATTTTTTTAATTCGATGTTAGATTATAGATGCTTTTATTGGGAAGTTCATCTTACAATTCACGAAATTGTCAAAATAATCCACAAATAAAGGGATTAGTAATTTGGGATGACTTCGAAAACAGTTATGACTTTGCAAATATCGAAATGTTCGCTGCTGTTTTTGATTTCGATTATAAAAAAGTTTTTCGACCTGATCAGTTGAAACAAGTTTACTGCGACTTTCTTGATATGAATGATGTTCCTTCATTTATTGAATATTTTCCGAATTTAAAGCGACTCCACATAAAACCCGATAAAGGTGAGATTGAACTTGAAATAATCTTACGATTGTTACATATGATAAATATTAATATCTTTTTACGATTTATAATAGCGAATGGCGTTTTTTACAATGGACCGAATTTGTCTTCGTTAAAGATTCTTGAATTTGTTGTAGGCCAGTTTGTTGAACAATTCACCGGATTTCATTTCATGGATTTTTGTCCATCTTTGGAAAGCGTTTTCTTCACTTGTTGGGCAAAGGATCTTTATGTAAATGAATCGATAAAGAATTACAATCTAAGAGATTTGGTTGTCGGTAGTGTAGTCAATCATCTAGCGATGAATGTTTATAAGATTTTATTTTACTTCTTTTCTTTCAGATTCCTTCTCGTAGTTATCCGTGGCCACTATTTAAAAACTGTTGTCTAAATTTCCTAATTTACATCATCTAGCAATCAGACATTTTTTAGTTTGATGAGCAGTTTAAGAGAATTGATAAATTTATTACCTGAGTTGAAGATATTGGACTTGAGTATTTAGTAGAAGGTGTATAAAAAGCTGAAAACTTTTCTTTCCAAATATTGTGTCAAAGAGAATCGATCAATTGTAATTTATTACAATTGTGAAAACGAACCTACCGAATGGCCTAAATTGGTGGATACTTACGAACCAATTTGCTATGGATTCGATTTCATGAAACATTGTTTCTACAAACAATTCAGTTACCTTCCAAATCTCATTGATGAATAAAAATCAACTGACTTGAATGTATCAAAATGTTAACTAAATTACAATGTTGATTATTCACTATAAGTCTTGTTAAATATCTGCATTGTATTTAAAATAAATCACATCACAACATTAATATAAATATTTTCTTGTTTCATTTCTCACCAATTGATGAAGTTTCTTTTTATTATTTGGGAACATAAAATAAATCTATTAGATTGAAACAGATTCGCTTCAGACGATCAGAAAGTCGTTCTAATTAGTCCTTTAGTCAAATGCGACATTCATAATACTCATTAAATCTATTAAATTACATAATATTTATTTAAAGTAAACTCGCCATGAAACTTTAAAAAAAAAAGCGCTTCTTAGCAGTTTTTCAGCTGTTCTTTTAGTAGAGTGGTACACAAAATTGTGTTATTATTGATTCATTTGTAAGGTTCCAAATCAATCATAAATTAATTCTCTTCAATCAATTCTCTCCCTATATAATCGCTCAAAATATCTGATCTGATAAGGCCGTTTGTGGATTAACTTTATTTACGACCATAAGTAGTTACAATTTGATGAATTTTTTTCCAAATCTAAAGGTAATCAATGAATTTTTTAGATTAAAATGATGTTACTAATTGTCTTTTAATTTAATGTTAGATTATTGAGGTTTCGCCTTTTGCCTGTCTTAGTCTTCGATCTTATAATTTGACAAAAATGATCAACAATAGTTCAAAAATAAAAGGATTGATTGGACTTTATGAGCCGTTTGGGAAAAGATTTAACTTGGAAAATATCGAATTGGTTTCGTCGGATTTCCAGTTCCAATTTAAAAGAATCTTTCGACCTGATCAGTTGAAACAGATTCGCTTTAGACGAATACGCTTGTCAAGACTTTCTCAAATTATCGAATACTTTCCGAATTTGAAGCGAATCAGCTTGACACTTCGTAATGGTACGTTCACATCGAATTAATGTTTGAAATGTTCTAATTTCTTTTTTTTTTGTAAAGACACACAAACAAATTACGATGGTGCAAATTTGGTTGGTTTGAAGATACTCGAACTAAAGTTTCCTGACTCGTTTGGGTTTCATCTTATTGATTCTTGTCCATTTCTAGAAAGTTTATTCTTCTATTATAATGGAAGTGATCTTTATGTAGACGAATCGATGAAGAATTTCAATCTAAGAGATTTGGTTATCGATCATGTAAGTGACTGAGTGAAAAATTTGCATTTGATTAATAATTTTTCTCTAATTATTTCTATCCAAAGGCTCTTTTTTTTACCTGGCCATTAATGCGAAGAGTTTTGTCCAAATTCCCGAATTTACATCATCTTTCAATTAGAAACAGTAAACAGATTGACGATAGTCATGTGAAAGAATTGGTGAAAATTTTACCAGAAATAAAATTGTTGGACTTGAGAAGATCAAAAGGAGTAACTTCACAATCAGCTGATTATTTGAACGAATTCTGTCTCAAATCTCGTCGATCCATTGAAATCTATTATGATTGTGAAGAGGAACCAACTGAATGGCCTAAATTAGGAATACCCAGAGAACCAATTGCTTACGGATTCGATTTCATGAAGCATTGTTTTTATAAGAATTTTTCCTCCCTTCCGTATCTGATTGATGAATGAAAATCTCACAATCCTTGAAATCTTGCGAGAACTTTTCAGCCGATGAGACCAAGTGAAACAAGAAAAATGGATAAATTTTCGTTAATAATTAGTATTCATACTATATCGACTCAAGCTGATAACTCAGTCACTTCAACAATCGACTGACTTTAATCAATCAAAATGTCAACCAAATCATGATGTTGATTATTTACTACAATGTAATATTCCCACTTGAGTTGTATTTTTTACTTTTTTACATACATTATACATATTTACATGTATGTCTACTTGGCAATTAAAATCATCTCAAATTACTCAAATTATTTTCTCTATTTCATCATACGAACTGATAGAGTTACTATTATTGTTTGGCGCATTTGAGCATTTGAAACACAACGTCACTAAAAATGATGAGGGGGAAAAGGAAGTGAAAATAATGCTACCATGAAATTCAATAGATTCATGGAGGAAAAATTTTAACATTTTTCTTCTTTTCAATTCATTCTTAAGATAAATAATTCTTGTTGGATATTAATGATAATAGAATACAATGAGTGTCAGTGTCACCATCGTAATAGAAGATCATTTAAACATAATCTTTTCGAATGAGTCTTCAACTTTACAGGAATCGAAACTCTTCCCACCTTTAGAATAAATTGATTTCAAGTGAATTATATTATAATATAAATTAATAATCTACCAAACGAGTGTCTTTATATGATTTTAATGGATTAGAAGAAAATTTGTGAAAGGAACCAAATGAATGGTCTAAATTGGACACTATTCAGTAATTAATTAACTACGATTTCGATTTCATGAAACATTGTTTTTATAAAACCTGAAATTACTCCCAGATTTGCTCGATGAAGATAAATAAATTTCTAATTAAGCTGAAAGTTAATTAATCCAACATAATAACAATTGAAATTGAAAAATTGAGAGTTTCAATTGTATGAGAAAGAAGATGAAAAAGTAGGAGGAGGATGAAGATGAAGACAAGAGAGCGAGAGAGTAGAACAGGGAAAATGTTTCAAGTTTAAGGAAAAGTAAGACAAAAATCCTGAACTGGCTCTGATAAGCTGAACATTTCGAATTGGAATAATTTATCGTTTTGAGAGAAGTTTATGCGTCCCTCTGATGGATTAGAATTGTAAATTATTCTAACGAACCAAAGTGGCGCGAATTGGTAGTTTCTTCTAAAGTTTTCTAACGGAAGATTAAAGAGTAGAGAAGATGAAATAATCAACGAAATGACCTAAATTGATAGATATTAATTCGATGATCGAATCAATTTGTTATGAATTTGATTTCATGCAGCATTGTTTTTACGAATCTGCCAACTGTCTTCCAGTTCTAATTAACGAATAAAAACTGAATTAAACTTCAATAATTGTCGAAGTTTGATATCACTTATGTTAAATATTTCATTTTTCGTCCGCTCTCATGTCAAGGAAACCAAAGATCACGAATCGATAATTAAGAGATGACCGGTTTTCATATGAGAGCGCATCGAGCTTCGATGTCCACTTCTATTCATTCTTTCTACATTAACTAACAAAGATAATAACTCGAAATTATTAATATCAAACAGATTTATATTCTCAATTCGGAATATTCCTCAACCAATCTTCAACTGAAATCTTTAAAATCAACAATAATCACAATCAAGATGAGCGCCATTGAAGTTACCCTTTCCTGTCAACGGAGGCATAGAGCAAAGGAACTATCAGCTGATTTTTAGAAGGAACCGATTAAATTTAAAATTTTTGTTCATCTCTTTAAATTGAAATTTTCAAGTGAATTATGTCAATTAACAAACTACCCAACGAGTGTCTCTATATGATTTTGGATTATTTCAATGGATTCGAAGAGTTGATCCAATTGTCCAAAGGTAAGATTAAGATTAAGCTTGGATGATGAAATTTAAAACTTCTTTACTTTTCCTTGATTCTAAAGTTTGTTCGAGATGGTCCGATTTAATTACGCTGAGATTTAATCAAGTAAAATATCTTCAAATGATGTCTGGTAGTAAGTTAATTTCGTATTGATTTGTTTATTATTTTATTACAGTCAACTGCCAGATAATGAGACTCTCTTAAAATAACGTTTCTATTGTAACCAAGACAACCGAGCTGTGTTTTTAATTGTTTACTTTTGTTAATTAATCATTTTTAAGAAATTTGATCGAAATTTTCTTAATTAAAAATGATTAAAATTAGTAGTCATTCAAAGGGGTAAATTGATAGGAAAATCAAAAAGCATTAAGTGTTTCAGTAATTAATTAATAGAAATTAAATTTTCTGTGTTAATAGTGATTTTAAGCTATTTTCAGAGAGAGTCTCATTATCTGGCAGTTGACTGTAATACTTTTATTCAACTTTTTTAGGAAAAGTTAAAGTTGATTATGGTAGGTACAGTTTGTTCATGCCCGAGGATACGTATATGATTATGTATGGTAAGTTAATTTCTCATTGATCGGTTCATTATTTTATTATTAATAATACTTGTTTCCAATTTTTGCAATCGAAGATGAAGTTGATTATATAAATGCGAACAGTTTGTGGATTAATCCTAATACGAATTGGAATGATTATAATTTATTCGAATTGTTTCCGAATATTAAGGTAATTAATGAATTGTTTTGAATCAAAATTGTGTTGCTTTCTAATCGTTTTTTAATTTGATGTTAGATTATAAACACTGCGTCCTTGCGTCCTTATGAATCTTACAATTTACCAGAAATTGTCAAAAATAATCCACAAATAAAGGGATTAATCGGTATGGATCACTTACATAAAGATGGTTACTTGGAAAATATCGAAATGTGCGCTGCAGAATTTAATTTCGATTATAAAAAAGTTTTTCGACCTGATCAGTTGAAACAAGTTAGCTGCTACGATTTTCATATGAAAGATCTTCCTTCGTTCATTGAATATTTTCCAAATTTGAAGCGACTCAACTTGCGACTCTATAAAGGTGAGATTCAACTTCAATTAATCTTCCGATTATTTCATATGATTAATATCTTTTAGGGTCAGGGAAATGGTGGAAGTCTAATGTACCGGACGGTGTTTTTTACAATGGACCGAATTTGTCTTGTTTAAAGATTCTTGAATTCATTACAGGTGATTTGGTTGGAAAATTCACCGGATTTCATTTCATGGATTTTTGTCCCTCTTTGGAAAGCGCTTCTATCTATTGTTGGGCAAAGGATGTTTATGTAGATGAATCGATAAAGAATTACAATCTAAGAGATTTGAATATCGTTAATGTAAGTCAATCATCGAGTTTATAAGATTACATTGTATCATTAATTGTTTTCTTTAGTTTCAGTTCGATAGTTTTTCATGGCCACTACTTAAAAAACTGGTGTCTAAATTTCCTAATTTGCAAAATCTAGCAATCAGATATATTGCTGAGCTTGTTGTTAGTAAATTTCATTTAGATGAATTGATAAAATTATTACCAAAGTTGAAGTTATTGGACTTACGGGTATCTAATACATTCAAATCGGATGATTTTCTGTACAAATATTGTGTCAAAGAGAATCGACCAATTGAACTTTATCACAGTCGCACAAATGAACCCACCGAATGGCCTAAATTGGTGTTTACTCTCGAGCCCATTTGCTATGAATTCGATTTCATGAAACATTGTTTCTACAAAAACTACGACTGTCTTCCAGATCTCATTGATGAATAAAAATGTTAACTAAATCACAAGGTTGATTTTTCACTACAGTAGTGATTTCACTAAGAGCAACAACGAATTCATAGTCTCCCCCTATCGGGTTAGTGTCATTATGCTTAGAAAAGGTAAAAGGTTAGCTCACCTTTTTTATAATAAATTAACCTTTTTGGTTATGTAGAAGGCGCTGATATTTGCTCTAAGTGAGATCACTACTGTATAAGTTTTGTTAAGTATCCATATGGTAATTAAAATAAATTGGTTAATCATATCACAATATTTTCTGCATTCTTTTTCTTACCAATTGATATTGAGTTGATTAATAAAATATACGATTGTGCATCTATCATGTTTCGAGGTGAAAGTTGAAAGTTAATTTTTTATCGTCTTATGGACGAATAGATCGCTTTCGTTAATTATTTTTGGTTAATTCGAGCAACTTAAAGTGTTTCCCGATTGAAGAAACCAAAACGACTTTTAATTATGATTAAGTAATCCTAAGTCTAAATTAAATTTAAATCACATGTATGATGATTTTGAATATGAAACTTCATTTCTAAATCGATTTTCGCTCTAAAATTAATCAAAAAATGAAGGTCCGAAGTCTCGTATCATTGATTTCGATTGGTATACGAGTAAAACCATTGGGGTTTCTTCAAATGAAAACTTGGTTTCTTCAATCGGGAAACACTGTATATTCTTCATGAAGGTAAATCAATTGGTCATGAAGATTCTGCTCTGCTCTAATTAGATCCAATATTCGATTTCTGTTCATTCGAAAAAAGCGCTTTGTCTCAATAATTAATCAGCTGTTCTTTCTAGGGAAACTAATTTAAAATTTGAAATTTTGCTGATTAATCATTAATGTTGTTCAATTTCAATGATAAAATTTCGTCATTTCTTCAAGTTTACAGATCAATTATACGTGAATTGTGATTTTAAATTATGTCACTAAACGATTTACCTGATATTTGTCTTTGGAAGATCTTCAAAAATGTCAATGAAGCCGAAGATTTGATTCGATTGTCTAAAGGTAAGATTAAAATTCCGTTTAGATGATTAAATTTTAAAACTTCTTTACTTTTCCTTGATTCTAAAGTTTGTTCGAGATGGTCCGATTTAATTACGTTGAGATTTAGGCGTGTGAAATATCTTCAAAAGATGGAGATTTATAGTAGTAAGTTAATTCCTCATTGATCGATTCATTATTTTATTAATACTTGTTTCCAATTTTTTTAGGAGAAGTTAAAGCTGATTATATTGATACGAACAGTTTGTGGATTAATCGCAATACGAATTGGAGTTATTACAATTTATTACAATTTTTTCCGAACTTTAAGGTAATTAATGAATTTTTGCAAATCAAAATTATGTTGTTTTCTGATTGTTTTTTAATTTGACTTTAGATTATAGATACTGCGACCTATAGTTACAATTCATCTTTAAATTTACCAGAAATTGTCAAAAACAATCCACAAATAAAGGGATTGATTGGATATTTTAATTCATTAATAAAAAGAGAAGATTATGACTTGTCAAATATCGAAATGTTCGCTTCAGAATTTAATTTCGATTATAAAAAAGTTTTTCGACCTGATCAGTTGAAACAAGTTTTCGGCAGCTTTATAAATAAGATTGATCTTCCTTCATTCATTGAATATTTTCCAAACTTGAAGCGACTCCACATGCAATTCTATAGAAGTAGGATACAACTTCAATTAATCTTTCGATTGTTTCTTATGATTAATATCTTCTTACGTTTTTTATTTTAGAGGACCAAGTTTTTTACAATGGCCCGAATTTGTCCGCGTTAAAGATTCTTGAATTTGGTAGAATCGATATGGTTGGAAAATTCACCGGATTTCATTTCATAGATTTTTGTCCATCTTTGGAAAGTGCTTTCATCGGTTACTGGGCAGAGGATATTTATGTAAAAGAATCGATAAAGAATTACAATCTAAGAGATCTGGTTATCGAGAATGTAAGCTAAATCATTGAGTTATAAATGTTTATAAAATTTTATTTGATTTCTTTTTAAATGTTTATAAGATTATCATTAATTTTTTTTCTTTAGATTCGCTTTGGTTGTTTTCTGTGGCTACCTCTTAAAAAACTGGTGTCTAAATTTCCTAATTTACAACATTTAGCAATCAGAAAGTTTGATAAGCTTGATGTTAGCCATTTTGATTTAGAAGAATTGATACAATTAATACCTAAGTTGAAGATATTGGACTTGAGAGGATGTAAGAAAGTGACGCATAAATCGGCTGATTTTCTGTCCAAATATTGTGCCAAAAAGAATCGATCAATTGTAATATATTACGATTGTGAAAACGAAACCCACCGATGGCCTAAATTGGTAAATACTATAAACGAACTTGCTATGGATTTGATTTCATGAAACATTGTTTTTATAAGAATTTTTTCTCCCTTCCGTATCTGATTGATGAATGAAAATCTCACAATCCTTGAAATCTTGCGAGAACTTTTCAGCCGATCAAACCAAGTGAAACAAGAACAACGGATAAGTTTTTGTTAATACTTAATATTCATACTATATCGGCTCAAGCTGATGACTCAGTCACTTCAACAATCGACTGACCGAAATGCCAACAAATCATGATGTTGATTATTTACTACAGTAATACATTTTATCCACTGGCTACACTGATATCTCCAGACAAAGTCATATGATGAGACTTGACCAGAGGCTAAACAATTCGCTCGATACGATTTTAAGGTCATTGGTCATTTAACGAAGTCATTAAAGGTCATTTTAAGGTCGTCGTGAAAGAGCACAAAGTTACACTCAAACCTAAGGTTTGATGATATTCCGTCAAAGGCAGCTGAGATACAGCCTTTCTTATAAACTTTTTGAAGTGTTTTCAGATTGAAACATACTATCTTCCAATCCGTTCATCACAGACAGTTCAAAATAAAATCTGAGGTGTGATTTGATTTGTTCTTTCACGACGACCTTAAATGACCTTTAAATGCTACCTTCGTTAAATGACCTCAATGACCTTGAAAATCGTAGAGCGCAATTTTGTTTAGTCCTCTGATCAAGTCTCAATTCATATGACTTTAGTTCTGAGATATTCAGTGTAATCTTGATAAACACCCTGTATTCCATTTGTTGTATTTTTACTTTTACATCTCATAATTAAAGGTATCAAATCACATTTAATTGTATTATAATTATTTTCTGTAATTATTTCATTTCTTATTATTTTTTGATGAAACAAAAGCATATGACACATAAAAACGTCGAAAGAGACGATCGAAAAACGGTGAAAAACACTCATTTTGTCTTATCCAAAAAAAGCGCTTGTTCTTAGTAATTAATCAGTTGTTTTCGGTGACTTCACTCCTTTCAAATTACTACCTCAACATTTCTACAATTTTAATTAAAGTGTTTCACTAGAGCAACAACGAATTCAGTCTCCTCCTATCAGGTTAGTGTCATTAGGCGGAAAGGTAAAGGTTAGTTCACCTTTTTTATAAAATTTAACCTTTTGGTTATATAGAGGCACTGAAATTTGCTCTAAGTGAGATCACAACTGTATTAATTAGTGAAATTATACAATTATAATTATGTCATTTAACGATTTACCTGATATTTGTCTTTGGAAGATCTTTGGAAATGTCCATGAGGCCAAAGAATTGATTCGATTGTCTAAAGGTAAGATTCCATTAAGATAGTTAAATTTTAAAACTTCTTTACTTTTCCTTGATTGTTAAGTTTGTTCAAGATGGTCCGATTTAATTACGTTGAGATTCAATCGAGTAAAATATCTTCAAATGGTGGACGTTAATAGTAGTAAGTTAATTTCTCATTGATCTGTTCATTATTTTATTAATACTTGTTTCCAATTTTTGTTGTCGAAGATAAAGTTGATTATATTGATGCGAACAGTTTGTGGATGAATGAGTATACGAATTGGAATGATTACAATTTATTCAAATTGTTTCCAAATCTTAAGGTAATTAACGAATTTTATTAAATCAAAATTATGTTGCTTTCTAATTGTTTTTTAATCCGACGTTAGATTATAGATACTGTGGCCTTTGATTATCATGCATCTTTTAATTTACCAGAAATTGTCAAAAATAATCCACAAATCAAGGGATTGATCGGTATGGATAAATTACGTAAAGATGGTTACTTGGAAAATATCGAAATGTTCGCTTCAGAATTTAATTTCGATTATAAAAAAGTTTTTCGACCTGATCAGTTGAAACAAGTTTGCTGCTTCCGTTTTCACACGAATGATCTTCCTTCATTCATTGAATATTTTCCAAATTTGAAACGACTTAACATCGAACCCCGTGAAGGTGAGATTCAACTTCTTTTAATCTTGTTAACCGATTGTTTAATGTGATTAATATCTGTTTAGAGTCAATTGTATCGGACGGGGTGTTTTACAATGGACCGAATTTGTCTTCGTTAAAGATTCTTGAACTTGGTACAAACAATTTTTTTGAACAATTCACTGGATTTCATTTAATGGGGTTTTGTCCCTCTTTGGAAAGCGCTTTCTTCCACTGTTGGACACAGTATATTTATGTAGATGAATCGATAAAGAATAACAATCTAAGAGATCTGGTCATCGAGAATGTACGTCAATCATCGAGTGATAAATGTTTTTAAGATTATTGTTGATCTTTTCTTTTCTTTCGATTCAGACTGGGCTTTCGTGGTCATTACTACAAAGTACTTTCCAAATTTCCTAATTTACATCATCTTGGGATCAGAGGTATTCGTAAAATTAAATACAGTAATTTAGAAGAATTGGTAAAATTATTACCTGAGTTGAAGATATTGGACTTACGGAAATGTAAGAATGTGAACCACAAATCAGCTGATTTTCTGTCCAAATATTGTATCAAAGAATCGATCAATTGTAATTTATTACAATTGTGAACCATCAGAATGGCCTAAATTGGTGAATACTCATGAACAAATTGTCTACGGATTCGATTTTATGAAACATTGTTTTTATAAAACTTTCAATTCTCTTCCAGTTCTCATTGATGAATAAAGATCGACTGACTTGAATGAACAAAAAAGTCCAAATAAATCACGAGGCTGATTATTCATTATATGTTTATTAAATATCTGCTCAGCAATTAAATTCATCGTAGTACATTGTATTATAATTATTTTCTTTATTTCATTTCTTACGAACTGATATAGTTACTATTATTGTTTGGCGATAACAAAAGCATTTGACACATAGAAACGTCACCAAAAATGATGAGGGGAAAAAGAAAGTGAAAGTATCGTTACCATGAAATTCAATAGATTCATGAAGGAAACATGTTAACATTTTTTCTTCTTCTTTCTAATTCATTCTTAAGATAAATAATTCTTTTGGATAATATCATCTAAGGTTCAATAATACTTGTAGAATACAATGAGTGTCAGTCTCACCATCGTAATAGAAGATCATTCAAACATCATCTTTTCGAATGAGTCTTGAACTTTACAGGAATCGAAACTCTTCCCACCTTTAGAATAAATTGATTTCAAGTGAATTATTAAAATTAATAATCTACCAAACGAGTGTCTTTATATGATTTTGGACCATTTCAATGGATTAGAAGAAAATTTGTGAAAGGAACCAAATGAATGGTCTAAACTGGACACTATTCAGTAATTAATTGTCTACTGATTCGATTTCATGAAACATTATTTTTATAAAACCTAAAATTACTTACGGATTTGCTTGATGAAGATAAATAAATTTCTAATTAAGCTGAAAGTTAATTAATCCAACATAATAACAATTGAAATAACGAGTTTCCAAAGCGAGTCAAGAAATTAAAACACGATTGAGCATCTATCATGTTTCGAGGTGAAAGATGAAAGATGAAAGTTCATTTTTGATCCAATTTTACGGATTGGTCATTGCGATAACTCACCATGTTAATATTTCGAGATACTTTTAATGAGGGTAAATCAATTGATAAAAAGATTCTGCTCTAATCTAATTAAGATCCGATATTCGATTTCTATTCATCCGAAAAAAGCGCTTTGTCTTAACAATTAATCAGCTGTTCTTTACGAGGGAAACCAATTTTGCTGATTAAATTAATCATTAATGTTATTCAATTTTAATGATAAGACTCATCAGATAAGTTATCGTCATTTCTTTAAGTTTACAAATCAATAATGTCATTTAACGATTTACCTGATAATTGTCTTTGGAAGATCTTCGAAAATGCCAATGGGGTCATAGATTTGATTCGATGGTCTAAAGGTAAGATTGAGATTCCGTTTAGACGATGAAATTCTAATGTTTATTTATTAATAATTTCACTTGATTCTAAAGTTTGTTCGAGATGGTCCAATTTAATTACGCCTAAATTAAATCGAGTAAAATATCTTCAATTGATACATAGTTGTAAGTTAATTTCTCATTGATTTGTTCATTATTTTTTTAATACTTGTTTCCAATTTTTGCAATTGAAGATGAAGTTGATTATATTGATGCGAATAGTTTGTGGATCAATCATGTTACGAATTGGAATGATTACAATTTAATCGAATCGTTCCCGAATATTAAGGTAATTAATGAATTTTCAAAACCAAAATTATGTTGCTTTCTAATTGTTTTTCAATTTGAATTATTGTTTTAGATTATAAAGACCGCGTCCTTGCTTCCTTATAAATCTTACAATTTACCAGAAATCGTCAAAAACAATCCACAAATCAAAGGATTAATCGGTATGGATAAATTACGTAAAGATGGTTACTTGGAAAATATCGAGATGTGCGCTGCAAATTTAATTTCGATTATAAAAAGTTTTCGACCTGATCAGTTGAAACAAGTTCGCTGCTTTTATTTGCATCCGAATGATCTTCCTTCATTCATTGAATATTTTCCAAATTTGAAGCGACTTAACATAGAACTCAATAAAGGTAAGATTCAACTTGCGATAATCTGCCGATAATTTCATATGATTAATATCTTTTAGGGTCTTATGTAGCGGACGGCGTTTTTTACAATGGACCGAATTTATCTTCGTTAAAGATTCTGGAAGTAGGTACAACCAATTTTTTTGACCAATTCACTGGATTTCATTTTATGGATTTTTGTCCATCACTGGAAAGCGCTTTCTTCCGTTGTTGGGCAGAGGATATTTATGTAGATGAATCGGTAAAGAATTACAATCTAAGAGATTTGGTTATCGAATGTCATGTAAGTCAGTAGTTGAAAAATCTTACCAGATTATTATATTGTATTAACTTTTTCTTTCTATTCAGTCTAATTGTTTTTCGTGGGCAACACTACAAAGACTACTTTCCAAATTTCCTAATTTACATCATCTTAGGATCAGAGGTATCGGTGTAATTAAAGACAGTAAATTAGAAGAATTGGTAAAATTATTACCTGAGTTGAAGATATTGGACTTACGGAAATATAAGAATGTGAACCACAAATCAGCTGATTTTCTGTCCAAATATTGTATCAAAGAGAATCGATCAATTGTAATTTATCACAACTGCAAAAATGAACCCACTGAATGGCCTAAATTGGTGAATACTCATGAACAAATTGTCTACGGATTCGATTTCATGAAACATTGTTTCTACAAAAATTCAGTTGCCTTCAGATCTCATTGATGAATAAAACGACTGACTTGAAATAATTTCTCAGCCACCAATTTACCACTGATTGTAACAATTGACTCCTTGAAATTCAATAACTCAAATATCGAACAGCTTCATGACCACTATAACAAAATTACAGTTAAACAGAATCCAAACGTAAATAGAAAATTTCAGGTCAATGTAACAGAAGCTTTTGGAATAAGATTACCACGTTCTCACCACAAGCAAGACGAAACTTCTCATTATAAGATAGGTAAACAGTTACCTGAACACCAACATTGACAATTTTTTATTTGATAGCATAACCAACAATCTTTATTGAATTGTAACTCTATTGAGTCTAATTGTCATCAAGAAAAAAGTTTCAATCTCAAAGTTAAGACAATTATTCAATAATATTATATAAGTGCTAATTGGTTAACTATTAAAATGTCTAATTAATGGAACGAATCAATTAAAGTTTAATGTTAATAGAGAACTAAAATCTTTAATTATAAAGCTTTCAGATTTGATTCAAATTTGAATCTTTGAAACTCAATAACGGTAAAAGATTAACATAAAATCATCAATTCCATGAAATCAATGTTCCGCTACTTTTATCCCGGTGGATATTTCCTACTCATCCTCATTATCATCATCATTATCATGGCCAATCTTTAATGACTTTTAATCATCTTAATAATTTTCCATCATTCCGTCTGTCACCATCATCATCATTATCGTCAACCATTCAACTGTCAACCTTAAATTAAGATCACTAATCACGTCAAACGTTTTCAGTTAACTTTCTGGACATAGTTCACTGATTAATTTATCTCTCTCTCTCTCTCTTTTTCTCTCTTTCTCTCTCTCATTCCGTTTTTGTCATCTTTTTGTTCATCCTTCATCTTCATCTTTTTTTCTGCTATGAAAATTTCAATAAAAATCCTTTCAAATCTTTCTCATGCTAACAGTTCATTGTCTCTCCTTTTCATATTATCTTCAGCCTTCAACCTTAACCTCTCTTTCTCTCTCTCACTCACTCATTCATTCATTCATTCATTCATGTCATCATTTCCCATCGTCCAATTTTAGCACTAGTATCATCGTCATCACTGTTTCTACATCAGTCTCATCTAAATCCACCATCATGATAATAAACTTTTACATTGTCTTGGTTCTTGTAACTTTCATCTCGGTGGTTAATTCATTCCCAGGTAAAGTTTAACGGCTATTCTTAAATGTTCAGTGTCAATTTTTCTATGTGATCTTTTAACTTTTTCTTGTTCACGTTCTTGTTTACTAGAATCGAGTAAATTGTCGACCACCAAAAAAAGTCAATCAAAATCAATCAGTGGTCGATCTGGTGGAAGTTTTGAAAATTGTTATTCCAAGGGAATTGTTCATCAACATGGTTCTAATTTAACTCGATCAGATGATCCGTGTGAAAGGTGCTTCTGCTACAAAGGAACAATTCTCTGTTGGAATATCAATTGTCCACAATCATTGGATCGAAAAGGATGTAAAGAGATCAAAGTTAAAGATCTTTGCTGTCCAATATTAGAATGCCGTAAGTATTGATATTAGATAAGTAAAACTTTTCGATTTCATCGAACTATCAAATTTATATAATTCTAAAGCCTTAGAAGGGAAAGATGCCGTTTTCAAGGATATTACTGGACGTCAACCACGAACTACACCAGACGAAACTTCCGAACCCTCGATTACACCTAAAGAGATCACCTGTAAATATGGACGAGAAAAATACAAACCTGGCCAGAGAGTGACCATTAACCCATTGAAACCATGTCAACGGTGTATGTGTAGTAATGAAGGTAAAGTTAAATGTGAACTTGCATCTACATGTAAAGATGAAAGTCTAATCAAAGAATTGAAAAAACAATCAAATCTAATTAGCAAAGATTCTGATCATAAAAAGGAATCAGAAAATGTTTCAAGTTTCAGCACCCGAACGATTCCCGATGCAATATTGAAAAGAGTACAAAATTTACTTCACAAAGTTTCAACTCACAATTTAACTTCAATTAATCCAAACGATTTAAACTAAAATCTAAATCAATGATCATCAAACAATCACTTTAATATAATTTACCAACAAATTAATCACAAACCTCATTTACTCAATCAAACTATCAACACTATTGTATATTTATAATCATTTTATTGGAAAACTTTTCTTCACAATCTAAATTACTGTTACAATTTTTTGACATCAACGTTAATTGTTTGATAGTAATAGATTGACACAATCAGATTGATTGAACTTCATCTCATCTAATTAATAATAAAGGTTGAAAATGACACAATCCATTATATTGAAAGTTCTAATTCGGCTAATTAAATGTCAACTTTAAATTGGTGATCATTAACTTTCATCGTACATACAAAAACCCAATGTTGACACATTTGTACTTCATGATTCTGGCCAATGGTCAGCAACGGTTAACATTTGAAATACATAACAATAATAATACACTAGACTCCATGATGACCTAATTGTCGGTGAGAAAATTAAACTTAATTAGTGAATAGTTTGAAATTTTTCTGAGAATATAATTGTTACCAGAATTAAGTTTTTAGTTGTATATCTTAATGAGCCCAGGATTGTAAAAAAGTTTCTATCAACTAAATGGTCAATGAAAAGAAGGACAATTAATTTTGATTCAACTGATGATTTAGTATAAAGTATTTTCCTTATACAATTTGAGGTTTTAATTATCTGTTAGAAATGAGAACAACAATTAGAGTTAAGCAAAAGACACTGATTGTTTCGTTCCAATTTCATTGAATCATACCTGAGATTGACCGTATATACCGATGAGAAATTGAATATAATGACCGAAAAAGGAACCGGAAATCCCACAGCAAATCATGGCCACTTTGATTGACGAAGGTATCGAGGTGAAAAAGATCAAAAATACGATGATAATATAAGCGATAAAAGTAACCAGAAAATTGAGTGAATTTTTAATACCATGGAAAAGATCACTGAATATAAATTCTTGAAATGTTCAGTAAAATGAGTTACAATGAATCGAATCCTTTTACCGGGAATGAAATCGTCGTTCTCAATGGTCAAGGGTTCACCTTCATTCGGATGGACATTGATTGTGAGAGTTGTCACCGTGAGAAACTTGAGATACTCAATCCAAACATAAGCATAAAGGACATAAATGAAGACAAAATTTATCGAAAGTGTCATAATGTAATAACAACACCATGTATTGAGAAATAGATTAACGCTCATGGGAAAGATGAACTGCCTGGGGGCTTTGAATACGGGTAACAAACTGAGGAAGAAAAAATAAGCTGAAGTAATTAACCAAGTGTTTGCTTTAACCAATCGACGAAACTGTTTGGCCAAATCGTCAAAGTGACCCCACTTCTTGTATTGACCGGTTTCCAGGATTTCACCGATACAAAGCCAAGTTTTCTGGGCTGAACTGACCGGACACATTGTATGTGCTACAAAGTGGACTCCGTGAATACATGCAATCACACACCAGATGAAATTTAAGGTTAACAAATAGAGACGGGATTCACCTAGAAAGTGTGAAGGATCACCGAGGATTAAAATTAGATCACTGGTCGGATTAATCATAATCAATGTGGAAAATTTAATTGTGTTTACAATTAGATTGATAAGTGTTAACATTGGAAACCAATATTGACCAATGTTAGTTTTTAAATCTCCAATTGTCTGTGGTAAATGGAGTGTCTGTGAACGAAGCAGCTCATTGACACTTGACCCGAATTTTGTCACTCGAAGTGACCTTTTAATCCTTGAACTTTGGCTTGACGAAGGCATCACATCAACTAATCTCGAAGACTAATAAACTAATTCAATGTATCTTTTTATTCAACAATTTCCACTAATCAACTGAGATACAATTGACTAACTCATTGGATCAATTGTAAATGTAGCAATAATTTAAATCTCTTGATAATTTGAGTTTGATTGTTTACTTTTGCTGTTTAATTAGATTCATTATTTAATGTTTCAAAAAGTTAATATTTGTCATTGTGATGATAATTTCGATATTGGAAATTGTATAAATTTTGAATAAATGTTTAATTTAATATTTGTGTTGATTTATTATTAAGATAATCATTAGATATTATCAACAAAGTTAGTTAACTTTTTGTTTGATTTAGATCGTTACAAGATTATTATTATCCTTGAATATAATATTGTGATAGACAAATTTATCTTCTTAATTGTAAATGTATGATCTTAACACTAATTAACCAGATTCTAAGTTTGGAAATTAATTAATCACTTTGATCGGTTGATTTCCACTTCTAAATAAAAGATGGCAGCATTGGTTGTTTGATCGTAACTTTAATTGTTTGTAACAATTAACTTGACCTTATGGTGAAAATATGTAATCTAATCATGGTTGATTATTATCATGATTAAATTAATCGAGAACTAATAATATTTTTGATGAAAGACCTTCAATAAGATTGGAAATAAACTTGAAATCAGTAAATTGTTACACCAATCAAATAATAGATTGAATTTATATCTTCAGGATTGATCTAAATAATAAATTAACGACTTGATTACAATTAATGAGCTCATGATTTGTAAACATTGATTAATCAGCTGAAATTAGAATTGATTTAAATCAAGATAACATCGGATGTTTAATGTTAATTGTTTATTGATCTTAATGATAATTTGAGTGATTGGATTGATTTTCCTCTTCCTGATCATAAACTTTACTTAAGTATAAATTTGTTTTTCAATTGTCATGATAATCAATATGTAAATCTAACTGACCATCAAATCAAATTGACCATTTGAACAATAAAGATAATAATATGATCATCATGATGTTTACAATGATTATAGATTGTGAAATATTGATAAAGATCAATCAAAGTTGATTATTGTTACCATAAAATAATCAGGAACCTTCAAGTTTACATGAGAATTGATTAAGAATTAAAATAATTAGGTCAATTGTAAACATATATTATGATAACAATAAAAGCTCATTGAAAATAAGCTATTAACCATTAAGTTATTATCATGATAATGGTAATGAAATGAATTAAGAGTTGTAATTGTAATAAAAGGACAAATTGTGATTGTTAAATTGTGACTGACAATCAAATTAATTGTTGGTACGAAAACAGAATTTCAAATGAAATTAACTCTATGCAAGTTCTGATTCGGTTTGTTGGGTTCCTTTTTTAGTATCTCGATGGTGGAAAATATCATTGAGATGAAGGAAAGGAAAAGGTACAAATAGAAAGAGAAATAGACACAGGATGATGAGAGGAAGGGAGAGAGAGAAAGTGGAAGATGAGGTTGTATGGTTACATGGGGAAGAGTGGGTGGGGTGTATGGAGACTTATTGATTAGGTTGGCAGAAGATGAGGGGAGAGGAGGAAGAGGAAGAGAGTTGAATCAACGATTTCCACAGATAGAGTAAGAATCTCTTCCGGGTTTCCCAAAAAACGGATCGATAAATTTACTTTCATCATGATCACCCATGAAAAGTGAGTTAATGTCACCTCAAAGATGAACATGAAAAGACTTGAGCCAGGGCGATTTAACTTGGAATTAGTGATGTTTACACAAGTAAACCAGTTGATTAACTTAATTGTCGCCGAATATTATTTTCTTAAAATACAATTGTAAATCAACAAGAATTGCTTGTTCATTCATTAATTAATATCAATTCCAGATTAGTAAAAGATTATCCCAGATAAGCAAAGATCAACACATGAACAAATTGTCAACCTATGTAACCATATGATGAATTTTTCACCAGCATAGTTGAGAGACTATTAGATTAACTTTGATATTGTATCAATTAAAATGATTAATTAGAACAGAGAATCAATGAAAGTGATCAAAAACTACGTTGATTAACATAATTAACTTCAGACATTAGACTAAAAAAAAAGGTAAACAAGTTCACTGGGTTAATAGTGATAAATCAATAACATCAATCGTGATCATGGTGATGAATATATTCACATGGAGAAACGGGAAAGATAATTTTATGAATTAAATTCAATTTTCATATCATCATGACTCAAAACTCATTCACCTAAATTTGATTAGAACAAAAAAAAACTGAATCATTTTCCTCTCAATTAACATTCAACAAAATCTTTCACTCAAATGAATTACGTTAGTATCATCTAACTCACTTCATCAAAATCATCATCATCTTTTCCTTGTCATCAGTAGAACCTTAAGTTTACTACTGTTATGTTGTTGTTGTTGTTGTTGTTGACGATGAGATGATGAGAATGAGCATCATGATGATGGAAAAGATGGTTGCTTGGATTGACCCACATTCTGACCTGGTTCTTGTTCTGAACAAAACGAACTTTTTTCTCTCTCTCTCTCTCATCATGAAACTCCTGCTGAATTTTTCTCTCCCTTTACTTACATTCAAACACTTTTCCCTTTTTACACCCCCTTCTCTCTCTCACTATCTTCCACTTCTCCCCTTACCCTCTCTCTCTCTCTTTTTCTTTCTTCCCAATCTCTCTCTCTCTCTCATTCCCTGTCTATCTTCCTCTTCCATTTTATCACTCACTCACTTACTCACTCACTTTAACCCAAAAATCGTCATCACTACAAACCTGCTCACTACGAACCCAAAGTAACATCAACAAAACAAAATAAACAATAACAATCAAACGTTTACGATATTAACTGTTCAAAGAAAAACGGAAATCAAATTAAACGACATTTTCTAGTGACATCAAATCAACGGAATAATAAACAATTAAAACAATTTAACAATCATCGAGTAAATTGATTTCAATTTACTACTACTAAGTGTGTGTGTAGTTTTTACATTGACAATTATCATTAAGTTTGACTTTCCAAACAATTACTACAACTATTCATCATTACAATAATCCTCAAAGGTGAGTCAATGTCAATCAGTTAATCCTAAAATTAACTAATTGTAGTTGTTGATTTTGATTGTAAAAACAAATGATCATCTTGCTTTCACTTTCATTTACGTTTTCCCATTCACATAAATCGTTACCCGATTAACCTTTAAACCTCCCACTCTCTACCTTTTACACCCACACCCACTTGATTCATAGATACCTAATAAACTTTAATCTTCATCAATTGTTAATGTTAATTGTTTGACATTAACACCAACTAATTAACTTGAATCAGTTGAAAATCAACACATATAAAACCTTCATTATCATTTACATTGTAGGTTCACAATCAATCTTGATAACCTTGACAATTAATTTCTTTCTTTCCTTCACTTTTTTTTCATCATAAATTATTTCTCTCTCAGTCTCTCAGTCTCTCCCTCTCTTCATCAACGATTTCATGATAATTACTAAATTGTTCATGATAAAATCATATGATTATCGGTCAGTCTTGACCTGTAAACGTCCTTGACAGTTGTAACAATTCAGGTTCACTTGGTTTTTGTGTGTTGATTGTTTGTAAATTTTACCGTTATTTCAACTCAGGTAGACACAAAATTGAATCAAAACAAAAAGGTAAAAGTTGATTAACTGATTTGTTTTAATTGTAAACTCATTTAACTGTCAATTAACTTTAACCTTTTGTGAATTTTGTGTTAATTGCTATAACTTTTTTCCAACTTTGATTACAAATTCAATTTCCGTTTAAATTGTTAACTGTTTCCTGTAACAATTGATGAAAAACAATATGATTATCATTAATTGACTTAATTGAAATTTGTAATAGTAACAATAATTATTAATTGTTCATTATATCATTCATATATATATTTGGTTTGTTTAATCATCATCACCAAGGAATTCAATTAATTTAAATTGTTTGTTGACTAAATCAATCTAAACAAGTGAAACTTGTCAATTTCAATCAGTTGATTAAAACCTGAAACAATAAAGTGATAATTGTAATTTTAATCAATCTAAATGATGATATTATTTACTATTACAATTGATGTCATTCTTGATAATCATTGACAGTTAAAAATTAATCAAATTTGGAAATTAATTAAACAGTTGATCAATTGCAATGAAAATTGATTTAAAACAGTTATCAGGTTGTAAAAAGTTAATCATAAATGAAAGTAGCAAACAATTAAGATGTTAATTAGTGGAGAGATAATGTTGAAAGTGTAAACGTGTTTAGTGACGATGACAATTATCATCATCTCTCATCAATTGTCATTTTGATAAAACAGTTATGATGATAAGATGATAACTTATTGTTATCATTGTCACTTGTAAAAGTTGAAGGATAAATTGTTATGAAAGTGGTGCAATGATGATGATGGATTAGGAAGATGACGATAATTACACCATGATGATGATGATGATGGTGATGATAAAGGTGTGATCAGGTTGATTGGGTTTGCGAGCAAAGTTTCAATACAATTTTCCTTTGATTTGCTTGTCGATTTTAAACAAAGTTAATCATCACAATTAATCGTTACCTTTATAAATATTAATAAATATGTATAAATAGGGCAGCGAAACAATTTACCGATTGTTGTTGATTGATTGTCATGATGATGATAACCAGATTTGAGGAACCAGAAAACCAGAAAACCTGAATATCTGTTGTGATTTTGATTATTCGTAAGCGAAAAAATCAACAAATAATCAACTAATCACGTTGAAGGTTACGATTTGTTGTTGCTAATCTTTTCCACCTCGATAACCTGTTCTTGTTACCTGAGCATTTATACACATTAAGACTTACCTGTAACTGTCAACAACCGTGTTGATTTTTGTGCTTACGATTTTTGATTTATTATAATTGTAACTTGTGACAGTTAAAATCACAGAACGTGGTTCATTATAATTGCTATCACAATCGAAAGTATTAATAATTATTATTAAATTATTAAATTAGTGGAGAAAATATTTCGTCATCATTAACCTAATTTTAAATTTTCTTTCGTTCTCAATATATTTATATAAATACTATTGATAATTTACCGTTAACCTTGAGGTATATTGATATTCAATGATGAATTAAAGTTTCTCATGTTTATGTAAATAAAAACATGAACCAATATAACCATTGATTTATAATTAAAATGGTTGGACAATTTAACTAATCATTTTGATAATTACGATTTTAAGATTTAAAAGGATTTGATTAAATAACGATAATCATCAA
This sequence comes from Panonychus citri, assembly GCF_014898815.1. Lineage (NCBI taxonomy): Eukaryota > Metazoa > Arthropoda > Arachnida > Trombidiformes > Tetranychidae > Panonychus > Panonychus citri. The sequence continues at coordinate 70,259 of NW_026515441.1, forward strand.
TAACTATTGAATCTGAATCGTTTCCTTAATCATCAAGTTTCATGGTTTTTACCTTGATGGTTAAAAAGAATCAGAATTTTTTTCTTCTTCATTTCATTTAACCTTCATCATTTTTTTATCTTCTTTTCAAATTTGTCTTTCTATATTTATCTTCTCTGTCTTTTTCTCTGGTTGTACCCCTTTCTCATCATCTCTTCCTCTCTTTCTTTCTCTCACTTTCTTCCTCCTTCAGTTATTTTCACTTTGATTCATGCGATTAATTTTCAAGGATATAACAAGAAAATGATGATTATGATGATGACAAGGAAGAGAAACAGATTATCATGATCATGATATGAAACACTAAATAGACACAGAGAAAGTTATAATCATATGGTTGACCTTTTACCTCTTTCATTCATTACATTACATTCATTAGATTCAGTTTAATGTTTGACAATTTCAAATTGATTCATTGATATTTTTTTTACATTTATCCCTGAAAATTATCATGTTAATCGTCAAGACATTAATTAGGTTTATGATTATGGTGATCAACTTGCAAATTGATTAATAGAAAGATTTTCTTGTTAATTATTTGGCTAATAAATTGCTGATCTTTGATTTTATTACCTGGTAGTATATCTTTTGTTAATCACTTACAATTAACTAACATGATTACCTCGTTTTTTTACTTTTCAATTGAATTGTATTAATAAACTAATTAAATGTTGATAATTAACTGATTGAAAAGGCAAAAAAACAATAACAAACAAACAGAAACTTATTTATGATAATTGGGAGCCTAATTAAAACGTAATGATAACATAAAGTGACAGGTAAACAATTAATTTTAAGGTTAGAGAGAGAGAGAGAGAGAGAGTGAGTATCAAGTGTCATTATTATTAAATCAATAGGTAAATGTATTGTAATCATCGTCAAGTCAATTGGTGATGTTATCAAAACCTTGGGAAAATGATGATGGAAGGAGGGAGATGAAGATGAAGATGAAGATAAAATAAAAGAGGTAAAATAACAGTAAATCAACGTATTAACCTCAACGATAATTGTCCTTGAATCGTATTGGAATCAGCCTTCATTGTGGATAATAATAAGTCACTGGAAAATTAATGATCAACTTGAATTGTTATTTTGCATGTGATGATGATGAGGATGACGAGGATGATGTTGATCCTCATTCTCATTGTCACATTGTCTCTCTCTCACTTGCACTTTCTCCCTCTACTGTTCAATGTTAAATATATTTCACAATTAATCAGCTAATCAAATTAATTAGAAAGCAAAACATTGATTTAAATTGATCAACAATAATATTTACACTTTTCTTATAAATCATCATAAGATAAACACATTAACACTTTGATGATACAGTTAATTCATCATCCGTTAAGTCAATTCTGCTGATCTTAATTGTAGATTAAGATTATGGGGAAAATATATCATGAAATTAGGTTAATAAGTCTGATGACAATTACCAGTTAATTTCTTAAATCACACAATCAATTTCTTGATTCACAATCGTCTCTAAATCACTTTGTTTATTTTTTTGCTTCTTTCTCTCTTCAATCAACTAATTGTTATTAAAGTCCATGATTAACATGAAGGTTAACAATCAACTAATTATAAAACTGTAAGTGAAAATGAGATTAATATAAAAAAGAGTCTAGGTCAATGGTTACCTGGATTAAGGGAGATAATGAAAGAGATTAAGACAATCACAAGAAATCAGTAGATAAACATGATGATGATCATGAAGAGAGAGAGAGAGAGAGAGAGAGAGAGAGAGAGAGATGAAGATGAGGATGACAAATATATACAGAATAAAGAAGAAAGTAAAATAGACAGAGAAAGTTCATCAAATTGAGAGAAGAGGAAAAGATGGAGAGAGAGAGAAACGATAACTTGAACCAAAGATTTTTTGGTTAAATGGGAAGAAAAGAAAGAGATGAAAAGTAAGAGAACATGGAAAAGAAAGAGGAGATAGAATGAATTGAGAAAGAAAGAGAAAAAGAAAGAGTAACTATGGTAACAGGTTGAATTGAGAATTGAGTTCAATGTACTCTTCTCATCGAGGACATTGACCTTTTCTCTTTCTGTGTGTTGATTCATGTTCATGTTTTGGGTTCACAGTTGAAATAAAATCGCTGTTAATGTTTACCAACAACAGAATTGTTTCTCTCTTTTCTTTTTTTCTAATTGTTCCAAATTTTCAAGTTTAATCATCAAATTAATTATCGAATTCTATTTATACAAGAAAACAATTTTTTTTCGTCAACAATTTAATATCAATCAATCAAATTTATATGTTTTCCACTTCGCATTGAATTTGTGATCAAATTTTACCTTTCAAATTGTGCAACTATTTCATTCCCTCATCTCTTTCATATTATTTGTTTGCTGATGACAGTTGAACAATTGTTGATTGTTGATTATTATCATTAATTATAATCACTATCATTTATTTCAATAAGTGTTTCTCCCTCTTTCTCTCTCTCTCTCTCTCTCTTTATTTATCATCCTCCATGTTTTATCTTTGGGTTAATCCTGACAATTGGTCACATGGTTTCATCCAAAATCAATGTAAACATTTTAATCATCATTTACATTCAACTAATCAACTACAACAGCAATTAACGAGCTCACCATCACTTGACAATTACTATTATCCTAATCAATGAGCATCGTTTAAAAAAAACTGAATCAATTTTTTTTCTTCACACTAATCAATTGACCCGAAAGTTGATTATTTGTCCATCAAAATTATCATTTGTTTATTGGTTTTCCTTTTTTTTAATCAACAACAACAATAATCTATTTTTTCAATTGTTTTTTTCCTAATTGTTCCAATCATCAAATTCAAGTTAATTGATCATCTTTTCTGGTATCAATAGTGAACTTTGCTTGTTACCATAAACTCCCATCTCTCTCTGTGTGTACATCAAATCATCATCAGAAAAGGTAAACTTGATAATCCTCAGGTAACAAAGAGAAAACCAAATTCACTTTGATTTCTCACTTTTCCCTCTCTTTACCTTTATCCTCCTTTCTCTCTCTCTCTCTACAATATCTTTCTTTTCTCTTGAACCATGAAAAGAAAGAGAAAAATACAAAGAAACAGAGTTTCTATTTTCTTTCTCGTAAAAAAATTAAAGGGAAAAGCGTCAAAAGTAAGAGGAGAAAGAGAGTAAATGAGGCCCTTGACCTTGGCCTTTGTTACTTTTCCATTTTCCTCTCTAGTGGTAATGGCGGTGGGTCTTTTCTTGACCTTGAAATGATATAACAACAACAACAACACTCATCTCAATACACTTACATTAACCGTGTCCATCCCACAAGAGTGACCAATAAGTTACAATACTTGATTGTTAATATTGACGACAAACAATTAATAAACACTGATGGTTATTATTTGTTCATCAACTGTTGATATTATTGTCAAAATCTCTGGTTGTGTAGTAACATTAATGTAAAAAACGTTAATGGTAATGTGATTTTCTGGTTCCTTTTTTTTCTGGTTACATTTTCTGGTTCACTTCAGTTCCTAACAATTTACACTTATCATGTTTTTTTAATGTGAGTTTTTTTTCTCAACAATCAAGTTAATCAATTTTTTTTTGTTTCTTCGCATGTTGATATTGATTTTCACGTATTAATACATTGGATCATTTCAGTTACGTACAATTCAACTAATCAGCACAGTACAATCAACTTTCCCTTTCTTGTATTCACCATCTTAATCTCATGTCATTTCATTTCAATCTTCATGATGATCAACATCTTGAAGATGCTTCTGTTTTGTTATTAATCAAATGTCAACCATTAGCTGAATGGTTTTTCCTTAAATTATATTACTACAATTATAACTATGATTCTGTTGATCTAATTAAACCTTAGCTAAGGGAGGATGTAGATTATGGATGATGAATTGTAATAAATATCATCTTATTAAGCAACATCCTCACTTGTTAATTTAAACTTGATCGTTATCATCCTACATCATTTTCATCATGTTTCACTTTCACTTTTTCCACTTCTCAATTCATTATTGAGATGAAAAAGAAACGAAACTTTCTCTCTATCAGATCAATTTTCTGTTCCATATCAGATTCGTTTCGATTTCGTACTCACTCTTATTATTTTTCTTTTCTCTCTCTCTCTCTCTCTCTCTCTCTCTCTCTCGCTTACTCACTCCTTCTGTCAGTGACCTAGTAACGAGAATCGATTTTATCCTTTTACCTTTTTCTCTTTCGAATTTTTCTTTCTCTTTCTTCTTCTTGCTCAATCTTTTCCTCCGCTGTGTTTACTTCTTGCCAGTGACCTAATAAAACTCATCGATTGTACTTTTTTTCCTCTTTCCACCCTTTTTATCTTCTCTATCTTTTCTTTTATCTTCACTTTCTCTCTCTTTTTCTCTTTAATCATCTTTATCATCGACATCATTTTCCATTATTTCGTTAAGTAGTTTTACTTTCTTTTTCTCCAAATTCTTTTCACTGTCGATATCAAGCTTCGATTTTCCTTTCATCTTGTTGTCATCTATTCGCCTTTCATGTTTAGAACCTCATCTGTATCCCCATTGGATACAATTCATTCTAATTGTCAAATGTTAGAAGGTTGGAGAGAGAAAAGTCGCTAATAATCTTAATGATAATTCCAATTGAACAGAACAACAAAGATTCATTTTCTGACACAGAAAAAAAGGAACCTCAAAAAAGTTTCTTGATGCAGGGTAACAGTTTCTTGATGAATCTTTGCCAACCTCAAGTTGATCTTCCATCATCATCATGATTCGTTTTTCTTCTTCCGTTCTCGCTCTATTAAAAGATATTCTATCCGTTGAAGAGAACAATTCAAGATAGAAAGAAATAGATGCTCATGATGATGGAAAATGAATACGAAGGGGGGAAAGAGAAAAAAAGAAAGAGATTCTTCGAAAAGTAGGTCACCAGAATGTCCTATTTACGCAAAATCTCATCTCACTCTTTCTTATTCCCACTTTAATTCCAACTATCTCTCTCTCTCTCTTCATCTCTCTTTTATTTCTATCACCTCCCAATATCCACATTCTGTTATATCATGATGATAATAATCACTCTCATGCTACTATTAATATATAAAAATTCACATCGAGATGCATATGAAAGATTGCGAAAGAAAATTCTTGGCTTCTATTTTCATCCTTCATCTTCTTCCTCATCCTTAAAATTAACACCATAACCTTACGAAGATTAAGATGATGATAAATTTAATGGATGGTGATAAAGAATTGAAACAAAAGCCTCTTTACCCTAAATGTCCTAAACTCTTGAAAGTAGCAAAAACACCAACCAATCAAGTGCCGAGTAAATGTCATATGAGTAACGAACAAAGTTATCAACGAAAATGTAAACAAAAACAAACGTCAAATTAAATTGTTTACGTTCAACACTTTAAGTTCCTCCCATTTGGAATACCCTTTACGTAATAAACGTCAAATAACAATTTGGTTTGTTGTTCCGTCAGAATCTTGATCAACATTTACCTTTATCCTTTTTCTATACTTGAAACTTTTTTCTTCTTCATGAAAAGAAAACAGTTAGTCAGAAATTCTGAATTGAGTTCGATTACTGATGAAAATGAAAGATAAATTCCATCAATTTTGAAATGCGAAAAATATTCTGCTTCTTTTTTCTCTTTCTTTTTCTCTCCATCATCATATTAGTAAACAACTTCATCTCCTTCATCTGAAAACATCTCTCTCCCTCTCTCTCTCTCTCACTCATCTCATCTTCCCCAACTACCTGTGCTCACTCACATTTAACTTCATCACTATCAACAAACAACAACAACAATAATATCCTGTTTTCATTTACCTTTTTATTTCAATGTTGATAAAATTTTTCTTTGTTTACTTTTCCATTTCTAGTGTAACAATTAACAAACAATTAACCAATTTCTCGGGATTAACTGTGGCAATAAATCAACAGAGATTTGTGTTTATCTAACCTTAACCTTTTAAACACTTTCTAATTTGGATTATCATTTTTTTCTTAATGGATTATTGTCATCACCATTATCATCAATTTCATCATCTTAATCAACCACCTCTCACATTGAAACAATTTACCTTCTTCCAATTGAAGAATATATAATTTATTAAACAATAATTGGATAATCTAATCTGCTTCCTTTAATCCAATTGATAATCCATTTTAAACTATCGACTGAGATTCTCAATCAAGCTAATCTACAATCAATACTAATCGTATAATATCAACATCGTCATCATCATCATCAACAACAACAACGACATACACACACAAACACTTGATTATCATCATCATCAGTTGATCTAATTGAATAACAATAATATTCTTGTGACGTTTAATCATCATCATCACTAATCAACAACAACAACAATCTAGATTAACTATTTGTTTATCTGTCAACAAAGTGCAATCTCGTGCAATCCTTTTTACAGTTACAATTAACTAATTGTCGCAACTACTCAAAAGTCTTCTGCTTGTTTCCTCTCTTTCGAGAAAAATTAATATTAATTTTTATTTGGAATCATTTTAAAATTCATTCATTCATCATTCATCACTAATTTAAATCATAATGTTCAGTTTTCATAAGCCCAAAATTTACCGATCGATATCGGGATGTTGTATATGCAAAGCGAAATCTTCCAGTTCCCGTTTTACCGATTCAAAAAAGTACGAAGCTGAATTCGAGAAGTGTTTCCGTATAAGCGAAAAACGTTCTGGTGAGATATGTAATGCTTGCGTTCTGCTGGTTAAGAGGTGGAAAAAATTGCCTCCGGGGACACTTCGCAATTGGAGGCATGTTGTTGACGCTCGAGCTGGACCAGGAACTAAATCAATGAAATATGCGAAATTAAATCACAATTCATCAACCGGTGGATCAATTAATAGTACACATAATCATAAGAAACACAATAAACCAAAGAAAATTAAATCATCGATACTTGATTATACCGACATTCAAGGTAATCATAATTAACTTCAATCTTTTTTGTTTTAAACATCTCAATGATTAGCAAATTTTCAAGGGCCCTAAATTTAGTTTCAACCAATTAACATTGTAATTGTTTCGACAATTACAATTTAAATTGTGTCGTAATTTTATATTTAATTGTTATTGTTTCTCTTTCTTTAGGTTTCTAATGTTATTCTGTCAATTGATGTATTGTGTTAATTGTTGTGTTACAATTTAACTTATGGCTTCAATTGACTTGAATTGTTTATCTTTGTATGTTGATCGTTGATTTTCAAGCTTAATTGTGACAATTTTGGTTAATACATTAAAGAAGAGGAAATAAGATTATAATCTTAATCTATCACTTGTCTACTATTGACTATCTCCTTTGATTGGAAATAAAAAGCCTCAGGGTTTTTTACCATTTCTCTTGCAACATAATCATGATTATTATCATCATCTAATTCACTGAACCTGACTTTTTCTTCCGGATTTTATTGGTTCTAACTGTACCTGTAACCTGGTACCACTATGTTGCCCTTATACTAATTTCTTCCTCTCTCTCTCTCTTCATAATTTCTCACTCACTTTTCTTCCTTCTCATCTTCATCTTTTAGCTTTCTTTTCCTCTCTTTCCTTTCTTCTTCCTATTGGATAGTAGTTTATCTTAATCTCTTTCTATCCGACCCTCTCTCTCTCTCATCTTCTTTCTCTTTCTCTATAAAACTGACCTCTTCTTCTACCTCTTTCTTCGTCCACTTACATTCTGCAAGTTTTTTCTTGAATTTCTAATCAGTAAGAAAGAAAGAAAGAGGAAAAAGTTCTCCAAAATTTTTCATCTTCTTCGCATCTTCCAGCTAACTTTTTTCTTCCTTTCATTTTCTCTCTTATTTTCATCATTCATATTCTCTAGTGTGTTTGCCTCTCTCTCTCTCTCTTTTTACCCCTTTTCTGAAACTACTCAGCCATGAATACGATAGATTTAAGCAACAACATCAAGAATCCTTTTCGAATCCTAAGTTAGTTCTAACCTTGATAATCCCTTATAATTGTTTTCTCCCTTTAAGAATCTTAAATATGATTTTTTTTTCTCTTTTCTAATTCTGGTTTTCTTTTCCTCTACTTTTTCAGATGGTGATAGATTTCAAATCTCATCAGTGAGACATTTATCCAGTCCAATTGGAAGTGATTCATCTGATTTAGATGATGATGAGGATGTCGATGAAGATGATTACCTGTCCGATTTTGACGACGAAAGTAAAGGACAAAATACCTTGGCTGGTGTAAGAAATACCGATGGTACAACAACCACGACCAAGAAAAAGCTTCGTAGTAACTCAAAAAGTCCACTTTCCACCAGTACAATTACATCAGCATCTTCATCTTCAAACCTCTCATCCCCTGGATCTTCATCCACCAGCCGAAGAAGCTTAACCAAGCGCAGTAAACCACCAACAAGCTCACTCTCTAAAGTTTCTTCCTTCTTAGATATGTCCTTCTGGAGGAAGTACGTACCTTCCATCAACCACCCCACCACCTCCTCTTTATCATCCTAACCCTTCCTACTCCCTCTCCCCTTCTCTCTCTCACTTACCTTATCCCAACTCTTTCATTTCTCTTCCGCCTTTATACACCTCCAATTATATTTGATTCTTTTTTTCTTCTTTTCTGCTTCAAAAATCATTCCAACTAATTGACTTCTATTTTTCTTTTCTTCTCCTTCCATTGTCACCTTGGAACGGATTCACCTGATGGATTATCTCTTGATTTATTTGCAATTTCATTCGAAAAATAGAGAAAAAATTTGCTGTGGAATAATCTTCAAAGGTCCTAACAACGAGGTGCTTATTTATCCCAAACTGCTCAAACCCTGTTCATGTCGCATTAAAATGACCGAAGCAAAATCTGGTGGCGGAAGTGGAGGAAGTGACACTGCCTCGATCACATCTACCTCACAAATAGAAGAGGACACGAACAGTAATGCCTCAAGCATTGCAGCTTATTCTCTTTAACAACAATTTCATTCTTAGGATGATATTTCAATTTCTCTTCCTCTTCCTCTGTTCATCTTTCCCTCTTTCTTTTCACCATAATATTAAAGCCTTTTCCCTCTTTCCAAACTGTTAATCGCCTTCTAATCCTTAAAACTCAAAATTCTTTCATCTTTTTACTTTCATATCCATCAATTCATTTACATCTCTCCTTTCTCATCTTATATAATTACTCTTCTTCCATAATCTATTCCTTCAACTCTTCCCCACCTCCATCATCATCACCAATACCCTCTTAGACTGAGATCCAATATCCTTTTCCTTGTAAGACATTTTTTTTATATATTCACATGAAACCTTAGCCTCTCACCTTTACAATTCCCACTCCAATTTAAATGGCTAATTACTTTAGAAAAAGAAGAGTAAATGATTTATATATTAATTAATTATTATTTGTAAACTATTTCATCATAATCATCATCTTTTTGTGCAATTATCGTCAACACTAATATAAATTAATATGATTGTAATAATATCTTGACAATGCAACGATATCAATGACAAGTTGTCGTCCGCATCCATAACCAACCAACCAATACAACAATCAACATTATCGCAATCATCCTAGAGCAATTATCATCAAAATGAACCTTCATTAAATCTGATCACGGCTTACCTGATCATCATCATCATCGCCATCACCACCACCACCACCATCATCATCATCATCGTCTTCAGTTATCCACAATATTCAATAAGGAAAAAGAAAACTTTTTTTTTCTTCTCGCAATCAAAAAGCCCAATAGCAAATAAACAATAAATTATATAATCTTATAAACGGATTTATAAATACACTGATTGATAATCATTATCTTAATTTGATTATAATCAAATCTGATCAACAAAACTTGAATGACACAGTTACAACAATTAAGCACCTTCTTCATTATCATCACCATATGAACCACATGAAAACTTGACCATCTTCATAATGTCACATTAAGGATTCCATAGATGTTTGTAATGATTAACAAATTATTAATTATTCATCATAATCATTGATCATCATCAACCTCATAATCAACTCTAATTGATCCCTCATCTTACCGCAATCAATTTAAATTTGATAACAATTAACAATGATAATAACAAACAGTTATCAATATTAGTGAGCTATTGATACAAAAATATAAGAGAAAGGTTTTTAAAATATTAGTTAAACCAATCAACACAGAATCAGAACAATTAATTAATTATATGCTGATGATTATTATTCATTTACCTACATTCATAATATATTATTATCACAAAGTAATTAAGTTAATTATATATATTAATACATGGAAACAAATATAATACTTATAATATATTAACTGGAACATGAAACTGCCTAAGAATTTAAATGGAAAAGAAAAACTTTTCAAACAATTTAACTGATTTTCTAATTACAATTAACTATTATATTGTCAATCAGTTGATTCTTAATTAATAACATAATATATATTCAATTTTAATTTAATTTCAATTTTTTCTTCATTTACTTTGATTTCATTTAATTTAACACTTTTCTTTTGGGTTAATTAACTTTTTAGTTTTCATTGTAAACAATTTAACTTAACAAATTATTATTATTATTACAATTTGATTTGATTGATTTGTTTGCATTTTAATTATTTTATCTTAATTTCGTTTCTTCATCTTAATTGTTTGCTTTGACACTCACTGCCTCTTCCTAATTGCAATTGAGCCTTAGCTCAACAATTTAATCTTCTCATTGATTAACAATTTTTTTCTTAATCACTTTTCATTTTTAATTGTAAATTTTAAACGTCCAAGACGTTACTCTCTCTCTCTATCTTTTAATTGTCATTAATTATCAATCACATTATAATGAGATTATAATTAATTAATTTTCATGATTTAAAAATCATGATTATATCAATTGAAACTATTTGATATTTACATTGTTAATTATCAATCAATTAACATTTTACATATTTAACATACAAAATTAACACTTCTAACTAATTATCTGGTTTGGAAAAGGCAATTTAATTAACAATAATTAACGATTAACGATTAGAAATGTTTTTTGATTTCTCAATTTAAAATTGAATTGATTGTTCATTCTGAATGTGGTTAAAAGATATTAAATATAACTGTAAATTGTAATGGTAAACTAAGACGTTGGGATTAACAAGATTAACCTATTAAAATATTAACACAATTTAATTACAATTAAACTTTTGTGAAAACTTTTTTTCTTCTCATTGATTATCAACCATTTCCAATTTCTGGTCATCCTGGTTGACTAATTGTTCAGTTGAAATGAACATTTCGTCTTTAAGATAAACAAATAATGACTCATTTATTGTGATGATTATTCTTGATTTAGTTAATTGTTTATTGGAAAACAAAACAATTAATTTACTTGGTTTATCAGCAAATGACAACAAATCGGTTCAAATTTTTCCGAGATCCGCATGGGAAAAGGTTTAGATTGTTCCGTCATTCAATGACCAATTAGTTTAAATACTCGATAATTAATTGGAAGCAAAAATGATTCGATCGTTGAAAAAATTAATCAAAATTAACTTTTTTCTGGTTAAATGATGCAATCAATTGGTTGCCATGGATACGCTTCGATCAAGTGGTGACCTCTCGTGAGCAATTAGTCTACTTTTCGTTAATCAAATTTAACTTTTTTCGTGTTGATTTTCAGGGAAAATCAAGATTTGTAATTATTATTTGTAATAATTTAAATTGTAAGAGAATAAATTTCAATGGCGATTGATTGATTTTATGAGAGATTAGTGGGAAGTTGCCAAATAAATGGTCAATTGGCTTTTTCTTATGAGAAAATGAATCGAAAAATTTAATTTTATCAAAGAGTATAAATGAATAGCAAAAAAAGACAAATTGGATGTATTGAAATTAAGAAATTAAAAATGAAATGAAAAAGCAAAATTAAAAGAAAAATTAGAAAAGAATAAAAATGGATTGATTATGATGTTGAAATGAGAACAAAGTGAAAGAATAAATAAAAGAGAGGGAAAAATTAACCTTCTTTTGGATAATTTGATGCTCCTTGAGAATCTTTCAAGTTTCCATGGTTTTCTTTCAACAATTTAGGTTACCTTGGAACGAAATTGTCGATGGTTTGATTGGTTGATTCTTTTTCCGACGGAAAACCAACTTTTTGGTCAATGTGTGAACAGTTTGGGGTATTTGTTTTCCTTTTGGTCTTGCTTCGAAATCTCGAGCAACCACCATGTTTACGTGGGTTAAAATTGAGACAAAATCGTAATAAGCTCCATGAGTTGATAAAAGTGGACCAAGTGATTGAACAAACCATCCACCGGAACTTGTATTACGATACGAAAAATAACCTTCAACAGTTGAGTATGAGATCAAAAAGTCAGCCCAAATGGGAATGGATTGAGTTCGATCAGCCGGTTGAGCGATCGTTATTGCAGCGTCAGTTTGGCAGTCCAAGTGAGTACCAGGATCTTCCGCATTTCCTCTGCAAGCCTAAAGATGGAGATTAAGAGTAGATTGAATTCAAAAAGATTAAAAGCGAATAAATTAAGCACAGAAAAGAGTTGAGACGAGAAAAGAAAAGAAAACGGATTTACCTGGATAAGGAACACTTTAGGCTTTCCTTTGAGCGATGGACATTTATCACCGGTGAAAAGTTCATATACATCTCGTTTACTGTATTGATGATCACTGGCATGAAGCTTTTCCTCTTCCCCGTGTGTCAAAATGCAACAAACAAAACAATCGGCATCCGAATGATCAACTTCTCCAGAAACTCGTTTCAAGACATCCTGAAGTTCAGCAAATTTAAGATCTTGGTGAGTTTCAACCTCAAAACCAAGACTTGCGAAACATTTTTCCAAAATATATGCATCAATGTCGGTACCATTTCTAGTAGCAACAGAGACAAAATGTTTATGATTAAAAATAAGGCACTTTCCCCGGCGAGGATAGTCCATCCGGTATTCAGCGTCAAATATATCGGTTTTAAAATGACCTAACGGACTATCGATCGATTCAATATCACCACCACCAGTAGCACCATTGCCGCCAATTGATTCGCCATCGAAACTTGACCCAAAAGATTCAGGTGAATTTCTTAAGGGTCGACTGATAGCACATCCATCAATCGATGAGATATTTTCACTTGATGAAGACGATGAGGGCAATTGATTTTCATGAGAATCCATAGTTGAGATGTGAGAGTTGTTATTCTGTTGAGGTTCAGTTTCCGATTGATTTTCAATTGGCACATGTAAAGGTGGATCAGTTACACTCTCTTCATTATCACCTTGTAATCCAAGAGACTCACTAGAAGACAAAATGAAGATAAAAAGAAGATGAGAAAATTGAAACAATAGGTGAAAACAAAACACTTATAGTTGAACAATTAGTGACCAAATAAGATGAGAAATCTAAATGTTTACATAGTAACTTTTATGTAACTTTACTTTGTTATGATCAACAGAGTTTAATAAGATAACGAAAGGTGAACCGATGAGTAATAATCCACTTGATAGTTAACATGGATTAACAGATTATAGAGAGAGAGAAACGTTACCTTAAATCGGCTGAAAGTGAATCGATGGCGTTTTGTTCAACTGTAAAAAAATAGAAACAATTGGAAAACATGATTAATTAGATGAGAATCACAATTAGAGAAGAATGAAAATTCAATCTCATTTTTAATTGTACAGAATAAAGAAAAACATTTTGTTTACCTGAAGACATTTTTTGATTGTGTTAACCAATGGTAACTGGTGAAGGATTAAAAAAGGGAGCAGATTAATGAATTATTGGGTTAGAGTGAGAAAATTGAACTGATTAAAAGATAATTAAACAATTGATTGGTAATTAGAAATTAGATTAACACAAGAGCAGAGAAACAAAAATCGTAAGAGGAAAAGAGATAAAATCTAATGTTTATAATAACAAATAGAAAATTATTGTTACATAAAAAGAGAGAGAATTGATTGGAAATTTAAGATAAGAAGCTATTCAATCAACGATTATAATTAATCATCAGTTGATTGAATTTTTCGTTTAATTCTGTTGTAATTGTCGTTAATTGTTACTCTTGAAAAGAACACGTGAAGAAAAACAAAAGAAAACAAGAGAAAAAAAAAATGAAGACAAAATTGTGATGATTCTCAATTGGAAACCATGGATTCCAATTTGAATATCACCAAAATAAAGATTAATACTTGATGACGAACTGATTGTGTCAATGAACTTTCAACAAGTTTACCTTGAAATCAGGTTTCAATTAAACGAAATCGCCAAAGGTAAGAAGAGAAAATAAAAATAAAAGAAAAAAGAAAACAAAGTTAATAAAGATCCTCGTGATCGCTTTGGTGTGGCTTAAGTTTTACTTTTGAATTTTAACCAATAAGAATCGATGAGTCGGTCAGTTGATAATTGATCGAGTTTCAACTTTTCGATTTCTTTTGTTTTACTTTTTTCTTTGACGAATTGACGAAAAATTGGACTTTTCTACTCGCCGTTATTTGTTTATCTTTCTAATTTGGATCAAATTTTTCGAGGTTAATTTACCTTGGGGAAAGAGGAAATTGATTGAGTATCAATTTATGATGACCATGGAAAAGGTTGATAACATGATTGCTCTGTGAATAATCAATCGATTGAAATTTTGAAAGAACTTTTAATTATGATGAAATTTGTAAGTACATTGTGTATTGATGGA